>NW_008795018.1:3618327-3620062 GCF_000699145.1 Aptenodytes forsteri
GGTGTGAGAAGCAGAAAAGGCCTTGACTCTGTGTAAGCACTGCTCAGCAGTAACTAAAACATCCCTGTGTTATCAACGCCGTTTTCAGCACAAATCTAAAATGTAGCCCCATACTAGCTACTATGAAGAAAATTAACTCTATCCCAGCCAAAACCAGCACAAAGGCTATAAACATGTTCAGAGTTCACATTTATAATTTTAAATGATGTTTTAATGTATCAAGCAATAATTAATCTTAAAAGTCAACAAAAGGAATTTTATTCATGTTGGTATCCACTTCTAAAGAGGTAAATTACAGCTATTTCTCCATAGTTCATTGGAGGGATTTTTTTTCACAGTGTGAAACAGTAGTTCCTCCACAGAGAAGCTTTACATATTTGCCATTAATTTAGGTTTTAATAGGACTGTCAAAGTTAGTTCATACAAATTTATTCACGAGTTGGAAACGTAAGCCTCTGAAACTATATCTTAAGTTCAAAATCTTTTCCTTGGAGAATCTATGGTAATCCATAACTGGTGTTCTTCCTTCTACGCAAATGAACTAAACTCCCAGTTATATGTCCCAGTCAGCTATCACAGATTTTTTATTTAACATCTTAATTTAAGTCAATGGCTATTTTCATCCTAGACCCTCCTTTAAGTGTAGAGGGAGAGATGACATCCCTCATTCCTCAGTTAGGGAAACACGACAATGCTCTAGGATTTTATTGTCTTTCTGTGAATACCTGCAGATACCTCCTGAGGTGATCTAAATGTACCTACGTTCATCCCTTTTCCACAGAGACTTTTTTTCAGACTATCTCATGCTCTTTGGTCTTTCTATATATTTATTATTTCTATATAGATCCCTCGGAGGAGTGGCTAAATAAGAAAAGAAAGCTGTCTGAATCTTTGCAGTATGTTTGAATGTAAGAAATAATTTCTGCCATATACATGTGATGAGTAAAACAACATATTTACAATCCTCTACTTTTATGCAACCCTTCATCAATATAAAATTTATGTCTTAGTAAGCACTGACTTAGATGTTTCTTTTAGATCATTTTTTCTATGGTAATAAGAAGTTATTACAGAAGGTATAAAAACCCATGACATTACAATAACATTGTGTATTTTGATAAATCATTTACATGTGTCATTTGCTAAACTTGGAAACATGTTATATAGTCTGGTTTTGATGTCATTTGTATCAGGAAAACTCTGCAAACTTCAACAGGCGATATTTCATGTTTATATTAGAGAAGAAAATTGATAAACTACAATAATTATAGTATTTTCTAGTACAGGAATAGGAATAATAAAGAAAGAAATTGGTGACAATTATGTAAACTCTTGTTTGATGAGATAACTTTGTCCATTATTAGCAAAAAGACAGAATAAGATTAAGACACACTGCACTCAAGTGACTTAAGAATAAAAAATGTATAAATTATAGGTATTGATTTTAAAGTTAATAAGGGAATTACTGCACACTGTGAAACATTTGAGCTGATTTTTTGCAGCACAGCATGCTATTAAAAATAGTTAATGAATTTAAGACTTGCTTTTATAAATTTCTGAATAGATATAGTGACACATATCCTAAAATTAATTATAATAATCAAATGACTCTGCCAAACTCACTGTAAAAGTTCCAATTTAAGTCAGTTTAAAATCTAGCCATAACAGTGGAGATTAAATAAATACAGTTTGAGCTCGAGAGACATTCCTGAAAGAATATTGCAAGCTGGTTGAA
>NW_008795018.1:3620265-3621991 GCF_000699145.1 Aptenodytes forsteri
AAAATGGTCCTACAATTTTTTAACCACAGCTCTTTATTAAGGAAAAAATTGATTGTTGAGTCTTCTTCCCAACCACACCCACCCATTATCTCTTAATTTTCTATTGTCCATGAAAACTATGCTTAATGTAATGATGCAGAATAGTAGGTGGAGGAGGCAGAGTCAACACATCTCCGGCAACTGCTATTTTTTGAGTATAGTCAGAGGACAAAAATAAAAAAGTTTTAAGTAACCCATTTTTATACTTAACAACATTTCTTCCAGAGAGCTTCACTTTTTACAACCAGGCTGAAAATCCCCTGAGGAGACAGGCTGAATGAAGTATATATTTAGTTGAACACAGACCGAAGCACTTGCTTTCCCAGTATTTCCCATTGGTACTGCAAGGACAGAGGAGGAGGAATACATGAGACTGTGCACTAAACTTCATGCAGAAATCCAAGAGATTGCAGGGAATGGAAGTTAGAGATTTGAAAAATGTGAGAAATTTAGCACCAACCAAGTGTATAGATTTTACCTGTTTCGGATCAAACCACCTCAAGGTATTATTTATGAAATCAGACACTCTGCTTGGCATAACGGAATGATATGAATAATAGTTATTTGCTGTTTTAGTTGCCAGACATGCCTAGGCTTACATACATAACATAGTTTTGATAGTTATAATAAGGACAGTGAAAGAAGCTGATTTTTTCCAATAATGCATTGTATGTTTTTACTTGTCTCAAGACTACCTTAAATTTATCAATGACATTAAAAAGTGAGAGATCTGTAATGTCTGTAGTGCAAAGCTCTCCTATTCAATACAAAGGTTAATGCTGACACTGAAAGCTATAAGCTTACAGACAACAAGAACTGGTGAGGCAAGCTGATCTCTCCAAGAATTTCTGTTAGCACAAAATCTTAGTGTGAGGGTCACCAGGCTCCTGGATGGAGGAGTACAAGTTTTGAAAGGACCTTCTGAAATTGTTTTGGAAGGAATGAACACAGATGAAATGAGCATTGTGCAGTATGTCATAAAGAAATGGCTAAAAGGCTAGATAACATAGTCTGAATGATAGACAGGGAGTCTGCCAGGAATCAGCAGGAGGAAGAGAAAATGAAGGAGAGTAACAACCAGCAAAATTTCCTGAAGCAAAGGAGTTTTTACAGTGACAGTATGTATCCCAGCACATATAATTTATCCCTATTATAATAGTCCATAGGTCATAAAAAATAATTCCAATGCAAGGAAAAAGATACATTTTTTTCATAAATTTGAAGATAAAACACCTTCCTAGAGTGTGCAAGACTCAATCAGACATGTAAAGTTTGTTATAAAGAGACCTACGGGTTCCAGTTTGTCAGTGGTGCAGAAGACACAACATAGCTAATAGCAGCATCCCTGATCCAAGATTTAGTGTTTTTTCATAAGCTTCAATAGGCTACTTATAAATAAAATGGGAACTTTATGGGAATTGTGACTAGCCTGAAAAGTAGTAACTGTAATAACACAATCAATTTCCATCTTGAAATGGAAATTTCATTCAAAAAAATGGAAGAGTCCTGCCTATTGACAGCAAAGAACAAAGATGATGTTAGGCAGAGAAAACATGAAGAATGTGGCTTCTCTTAAGCTATAACTTATCATAGAATCATAGAATAGTTTGGGTTGGAAGGGACCTTTAAAGGTCATCTAGTCCAACCCGCCCTGCTGTGGGCAGGGACATCTTCAACTAGATCAGGT
>NW_008795018.1:3622186-3624745 GCF_000699145.1 Aptenodytes forsteri
TGGCCCTCCTCTGGACCCGCTCCAACAGGCCCATGTCTTTCTTCTGCTGAGGACTCCACAGCTAGACACAGTACTCCAGGTGGGGTCTCACCAGAGCAGAGTAGAGGGGCAGAATCACCTCCCTCGGCCTGCTGGACACGCTTCTTTGGATGCAGCCCAGGATATGATTGGCCTTCTGGGCCAAATATTTAGACAAGCTGTACAGATTTAGCTCTTTTAATCTTCACTTATAAATCAGGCTGGTTATTTTTTGCTACTCATATGTAACCTCCTTCCAATTTGTCAATATCTTTTTGGTAATGTGGTACACAGAATTGAATACAAGAAGCTTAAATAGCTTTCAAATAGCTGTATTATTATTATTATTATTATTATTATTATTACAAACACTTTATATTACAAATATAGCCATAGGGTCAGTTTTAATAATAGACTTTGATTTGGCATCCACAGTCAATTGCAAGATGAATCAATTGTAGATACATTTGACACCACTAAATACTTACTGCTGAGTTACCCTTGCCTAATTACCTGTAAATTAGGTACCTGGATGAAAACTCTGTATGAGAAAAGTCCTCTGAAATTATGCCTTGATATGTCTGGATTGCCTTTTGATTCATATCAAATCAAACATGAGCAGAAGAATAGACTAGAAATGAGAAAGTCACCGCAGATAGTTTTAGAGCTGCCAGTACTATTGTGAAACACAGCACTAAGGAAACATCTACAAAAGTATTTTACAAAAGCATTTTTAACACCTTTCATACTAATATGTTTAGGATGTGACAGATGTGAAATCTCTTTGACTCAAAGACTATTTCAGTGACTTTGGAAGTCCTTGAATGTTGTAAGAACAGCCATGAGCCTAGCATGATTTAAATTTTCTATGCATCTGCTTTACAGGCAAGCTGCAGACAGCTTCTAGGAGTGCCTGGTAATGCAATGTCTCCCATACATCCTCTAGCAAGCCCTTTAAAATCATTTAAGACATTTTTCTGTTTGTTCAAGAAAATCATATTCTCATGACTCACCAGTATGTTGTATATACATTCTGGCTAATAGGCCTTCCAAAAGCCTTTTATGAAAAATTCACGAGGTACCCCAAAGGTTAGTAGAACAATAATTGCAAAGGACATTTATAAGATGAGTACTGTTGTTACTGCTTTTTTTTATTTCTAAGATTTAAGCAAGAGATTTATCTGATCAGCTTCCTCCTCTAGGGAACAGTTGTGGCACTTTTATTCTAACAGTTTGGGAAAGTGTCACAGCACCAGCTGGTAAATGGGTAAATACCAAATGTGAGGGAGCGTCCTACAGGTTAATATGATATACAGCAATCCTCTGCAAGCAGTTAGCATGAAAAGTATTGCTATATAAGCATAGCAAAGATACAACAATGAGGCCTGACACTACCTAAACTGCTGGATGCTGCAATAAGTCTTGAAAATGTTTCTGTAAGCATATAAGCTGACAATTCCCGAAGAAAGGTTTGTTGCAAGGCAGTGAAGGTATAAACTGAATGAGTCTGTGAAAGTGAGATATAACAGAACATTACATTCAGAGAACAATAGACGCAGGTAGTCTTAGCATCACTAAGATCACTAAACAGAGGCTTCAAGGTAAAGAACATTAAAACCACATGTATATTAAATTAGTGTTAGTTGGAGAATTTGTGAAATAGTTGGGTCACAGACCGTCTAGTGTTCAGTGTTCCATCAAAAAGGAAGAAAAAATTGCTTTGAACATTATTCGTTGTATGGCATGAAGGGTGCTTCTGGTTCTTTTCACAAACTGTTGTAAATCAAAAGCAACACTATTAAAGCTGATGAAGTTAAACATTGATGAAAAGAAATGTGATATTGTAGTCTACATGAAGATATTAGAGAGGTAAAAAGTGCAAAAACATAAGAAACTGGATCAGCTCTTAAAACTCTATTCTTTGTTTGTCATCAGGTGCTTAAAAATTAGCACCTGAAATGTTATATGGACAGACTTTCCATCGTGCCTAACTTCAGCAGTCCCCCAATCAAGAGATGATATGAAAGGTTTCTAAAACAGAAAATTGTATAAACACAACTAGAAAGTTTGTAGCAGCCCTTATTGACTAATGTCCTTCAAATACACAGCCTGGTTGCTTGGGAGAGCAGAGTGACCAAGCTAATAGGAACTGATCAGAGTGATTTCCATGCCATACCTGAAAATGAGAATTCTGGTTCTGTGCAACAACTCTTACAAAAAGTTAGTGGTCAGCTCTTAGTCTCCAGAATAGAGTGAGTTTTGGTTTGAGATGTAGATATCCTAAACTGCCAATACAGTTCATAAGCCTACTACCCATCTTTGCTTTAACTATTATTTCTTTAATTTTTGTTTTGTAAATACATAGTGACACCCTGTCTGTATTTTTCTGTCTTTCCTATCCTCTGCTGGAAGTCTTTAAAAAAATCAGCCAGCAGGAATTTATGTTCTCTCTTCCATAGGAAATGGGCTTCAGTGACAAATTCATTAACTAGACACAAACCTTATATTTGTAACTTTTTTTTTTTTTTTCTGGAATCAATT
>NW_008795018.1:3624762-3627533 GCF_000699145.1 Aptenodytes forsteri
TGACTTTATGCTATAACATGTCAAAAAAGAAAGTAATAAAAGAGATAAAAAATAAGATAGAGAAGTTTGAACCTTTTAGATGGCTAATTCCCAAGGCTGTTCAGCACTTTTGCTCATAAAGAGTGCACCATGTTTGCTCTGGTGTATTATCTCTCAGACTCTCCTTAATGGTTAGTGTGGTCATTTACTTAAAGGCACTTTTTATATTAGAATTCATATTGGAGTTTCGCTTCATATGGCTGACTCATGCAGTACTGCGCGTGTTTAAAATTGTCACAGAATATTTCAGGTTCAAAGATGGTATTACATATCTGGTTTTTTGTTTGCTACTCTGAGTTCCTCTTTAAAAATCTTAGTTCCCTAGTGACCAGGTTTTTAAAGATGGCTTCGGTTTCTAATGACATAATTTTGCATTTGGAACTAACTACATATGCATTTTCCACCTTCACAAACCTATCTCGTTTTCCAAAAGTCATATGGTAAAATATACTAGTAAACTCAAACATAAAAAACCACATTATAATTGAAGTTGTAAAAGTGCAGGTCAGCATGAGGTAAAATAGCAACTTTAAGATATATGGTATTAAAACACAGAACTGAGAAATCATTTATTCAAAGACAAAATACACTGAATAGTTCAAAGAGGAAGATTATACTCCTTCCTCTGTCTGGGGAGGGAAGCAGAGAGGTTGAATTTTGTTATAATTAGGACAAATGATTTTATAAATTTAATTCAAATTCTTATAGATCTTTTCATTAACTTTAGCTCATACCTTCAGATTAAATACCATAGCAGGCATTTCAGTCTTCTTTTTTCTGTCTTGAAAAGCTTGAGCCAGTATCTGTTAGAAGTTTTCAGAGCTAATTGAACTATGTTGAATTAAAACAGTTGAGTCTCTTGCCTTTTTTTATTTAGTTAATTATTATTGCTGAGATTATTGTTGGTTTTATTCAGAAGAGTAGAGAGTTTATGTGTTGGCAATAACTTGAGCTAAAAAGAATCTCAGATGCTTGGGATTTGTTATGACCCTGTGATTTTACTTGGGGCTGACTATGGATTTAAATATTTTTATACATTTGGTCTGTTGTGGCTGGTCCCACGAATCAGAAGGAAACTTAATGTTGTAAACATTGCAGACTTTCATCTGTTCTCTGTATTTAATTTATTCTGAAAAATCTGTGCTGATTATTCTCTTACTCACTCACTGACCATTTCACTCACTTTTATTCAATAGCAAACCAGTTTTTGCAACCACAAGACAAAACAAGTAAGCCAGGGAGATGAGAAATAAGAGCATGAAGTCGTTTGGGGGAATAAAAGCCTTCACTTGAGGTGAGACTTTAAAAGTGGGCATTCAGCCACCTTTCCAAACGCTGAGACAGAGCACCAGTTCTTGCGGCACATGGACCAGGCATCATGTCAGAAACCACATACACCTCCTTGTGTCCACACATTCCTTCCTCCTTTTCTTCACTTTCCTTTCTTCCCCCTGTGACCCAGAATTCACACACTTCTTCCCTTTCCCCTGAACCAGAATCCCTCCCCACTTCAGAAAATCCTATCTATGCTGCTGAGAAAGGTATTACCAATAAACACCTACAACACCAACCATACCCATCACAATGCCAAACTTGCCATTTTTTAAAGTTACACCTTCCAGTCATTGCCTTTTTCATGGAGGCATTTTTCACTTTTTTTTCCCCCCTCTATTTATGCTGCTTCTCTTTTTTTCTAGAAATATTTCCATCAAGCCTACCTTATTTATATAATCTAACTTAAACTAGGAAGCACCTTTTATATAATTCTACAAACACTCTGCAATTGTCATATTTCTCTCATATGATTTAAGACATCTGTCATGTTGTGCTATATTAACCTTATTTCCATGGTTTCCTTTTCTGGGTGTCTATAATTCTTGATCTATCCCTCTATCAACCTCTTATATAAGGTTAACATAAGCATTATGAAATTACCTGTGGATATGTTTATATTGTGGTTCCCCTACATACTTCTGAAACACTTTAGCAGCATTTATGATAGTATCATTCACCCATTGCCCAAACTGGTCATCCAGAAGTATGCCTAACTACTTTCTTAATTAATAAATAAATAGTTCGACAGAAATTCCTTCTGTCTAGGTAACATTAACACTTCAAATGCTGGTTTCAACCTGAAAGCTAAAGTGTTTCCCAGGATGGGGACAATATGTTGAGCAGTACCCCTGCCACCATGGGCAGGAGTCTGTGTTCCTCAGTCAGATATGTGTCTCTCTTTAAGTCCTGCCATTTCATTTGTTTCTTCCTTCAGAATCTCTAGACTTCTTTTTTGGGCTGTATTACTCTCTCATATCACTCTCCCTAACATAAGGTTGCTTCTTTTTCTGGAGAAACAGAAAATGTCCATGAGATATTGTGACTTTGAAATTGATTTTCTAATAATAATATTGCATTGCATAGAATTATCATCTTATAAACTATCCTTGTTTTGGCTGGGATAGAGTTAATTTTCTTCCTAGTGGCTGGTATAGTGCTGTGTTTTGGATTTAGGATGAGAATAATATAGATAACACATCGATGTCTTAGTTGTTGCTAAGTAGTGCTTACACTAGTCAAGGACTTTCCAGCTTCCCATGCTCTACCGACTGAGAAGGCTCTTTTATCAATTATTATTTTCCCTTTCTTTTCTGTCCTATTAAATTGTCTTTATCTCCACCCATGAGTTTTACTTTTTTTTTTTTTTTTCCTTTTTCTCTACCCCACCCCACTGGGGG
>NW_008795018.1:3627570-3634646 GCF_000699145.1 Aptenodytes forsteri
TTTTCCCTTTCTTTTCTGTCCTATTAAATTGTCTTTATCTCCACCCATGAGTTTTACTTTTTTTTTTTTTTTTCCATTTCTCTACCCCATCCCACTGGGAGGGGAGCAAGTGAACGGCTGTGTGGTGTTTAGCTGCTTGCTGAGTTAAACCACAACATAAACACAGTCACTTGGAGATCAAGTATAGTCCATATCAGTGCAAAATAAAACCACTCTGCTCCCCTTCTTCTCTCTATAACATACAGTCTGGGTAGCAGGAGGCAAGCTACCACATACAATGTAGACAGACAAATGATTGACAATGCTCAGAATCCACAGCATATTTTTAAGCTGATCACCTCAAACACTAGAGCAAAGCAATGCATTTTTCTTTTTTTTTTTTTCTCCCACAGGGTATTTTGGAGGTGGTAGTGGAGGCTTTCAGTAAAATCAACCAACAGGAATTTCTGTTCAGACTGTGGCTGCTTATAAGCCTCTCTGAATAGTAAAGCAGTTAGCATGGTTTGGATGGAAAATTAGAATAAAGAGCAAAGGGACACCAGCTGCTAACTGAGAAAAGTGCAAGAAACTGGAACTGGCACTTAATTATCTTTGAGACCTCTAGTGCTCTGTCAAATCTGGCTAAAATCAATAGATTCAAAAGCTACAGGAACAGGGAAGAGACATACACATGCACAGACAAATGCACACACGGACCTTTCTCCCATAGTGAACATTGCTACAAAGCCGATTTGGCTTATGTGTGCAAGGGTTGTTCCATGCTGCTCAAAGGGACAGCACACACAGTGATGAGTGGCCACATCTGTGTGAAACAGTAAGGACGCTTGCTTGTGTTGCACTGAGACATACCTCATTTGTAGTCTGGACACTGCACAGCTGCTTGCGGTGCTTCCAGAAACACACACAGTCAAAAAGAGGTTAAGGAAACAAAGTCAAAGGTTATTCCATCCAAATGTTCCCCTTTTTATTGGGCTGCTCAGGAGGAAATATGGCTCCATAAGGCACACCTATTTCCCTGATACTCCATAGTCTGGAACAGATGGACAATACCAGTCTTTACTTGAATCAAAGGTAAATGCTGTCAGCTTGTTCTCTGGTGCCTCAAAGAATGGCATCTCAGCAGGTTATGTTTTGCCTTGGACAGACCTTAAAACCCCAAAAAACTCAACCCCAAGATATCAGTTGACTGGATGAAATTAGGGAAAAAACAGACAGAAATAAGTTGGAAGGAGTGAACAGTGTAAATTTCATGTATAAAGCAGGATAGTTACAAGGGTAGTGAGGGGAGAAAGACATATGGAAACAGTCTTTGTTTAGCAGTTCACTGAATGCCTAATTAAGAACTGGACTGATATTTTCAGAGTTCTTGAAATCATGTCTAACAGCTCAAAATCTGATGAATTACCATTCCTCTACGGAAAACCCCTTTTATCACATCTACATATATATATATGTATGTATGTATGCATGTATGTGCATATATTTTACCAGTTTAAGTTTTGTCTGAGTTTAAAATAATCCTTTTATGGCACTCAATTTTATCTCTAACTTCATACATAAAAGATTAGATTGACCTGGGTCTAGATCTTCTGAGAATTTTTCTTTCTGTTTTAGCCTATACCAAGGTGAAAGAACATACTGTTTTCTCCTTCTTGGTATATTCTTCTCTCACTCTTTTATGTTAAAAAGATTTCCCTTTCTGAATGTTTCCTCCCTGACATTTAAAACACAAATCATCTCATAAGCATGTTTAACTAACCCCAGCAATGTAACAGTAAAGGAATATTTTGATGGATTGGGTTTTATTTGTCTGCATCTGTGTCAAAATTGAAACTCCATTTATTATGTGATATGATGATGATGATGATGATGATGATGATGATGTCACTCTTTCATGCTTATCCATTTGTCCATTTTCCTGCACACTAGAATGGGGTTTCTAGAGCATATCAACAGACAGCTGAAAAAGTACCTAAGGTCTCCTATTCAAAACAAGACTATACTATGGGTGATGAGTTACTAATGTCCGTTTTAACGGTTCATCCAGTAACCAAGCAATTGATCATTTTAAACTATTTATTTTGAACCAACACCATGACTCCTGACTTCATTTTTTTAAAGGAAGGCTCTTTCATGAGCTGACTCAAGGATGGACGGGTCAATTTGTCTATCTACTCATCCATGGGAAAAATCCTAAGATGAGAAATAAAGTATGTAATACAGCAAAAGAAGCAGAATCTTCAATCTGAGAAAGACACAGCTTATTTCAAAAGGCTCTTCAATAACAATTGATGAATGTAGGTTTTATTTTTATTTTTTCTGAAAGTGTTTTCTGCTGTTTAAAATTAAAAGTAAAGGATTTTTTTTTTTTTTTCCCCTGAGTTCTTTCTACTCTGCTTTGCTTTCACCATGACAGATGCCATAAGCTAGGTGTGGAAGGGTGCAGAGTGGAGATAAACATTCCTAGAAGTGAGAAATTATTCAAGAGACAGCAAGGGAGGACTAGAACTTTTTCAGTGGATAGGCAATTGGATACTTCTACAGTGAAGGCAGAAGACAGAAACAGGGTCATGGCTAAATGTTGCCCTGATACAGCTTTCCAGGGAGACAAGGATATACAAGTCATGGATCCAATATAAACTTCCTGATGACTCTTCAGCAAAGCCAAGTGATCAGTAGTTGTAAAGAACATACTTTTATAGTTAATTTATATATATATACAGATTAATGTACATAATGGATAAATATTTCTTTATCCATAACTCTGGGTTCATGTGATCCTTGATTTATTTACTTATTTATTTTTCTGATGGAAAATCCAGTTATCTTCCAGAGGAAACATTTTTAATGCATACCCTGGAATATACTGCACAGTCTGATGGCTATGAAAATGTGATTATCAACTTATTTTCTTCATGCAAAATAAAATGATATTTCAAATTATTAATGCTCAGAGTATTGTGCATGTGCATTGTTATAATAACCAAGCAATGTTAAACTAATTACCCAGTAATGTGTGCTTATAAAATGTATGTGTGTGTACCTCTGTGACTTACAAGACAGTTACTTAAACTAGTGTTACTGTATTAGTTGCTCAGTTCTGAGCGGGTTTATGGTGGGTTAGCCTTGGCTAACAGCCAAACTGCCCCCCAGCTGCTCCCTCACTCCACACACCCCCAGTGGGACAAGGGAACAAAATGAGAAGAACAGGAACGAGGAAGTTCATGGGTCAAGATAAAGACAGGGCAAGTGCTTACCAGTTACTGTTGTGGGCAAAAAAGTCTTGACTTGGAGAAAACTAACAGTGTACTATGCTAAAAAAAAAAAATGTAATGACTAATTCAGGTAGTGGGAAACAAAAAGATAAACATTAAAACAACACTTTTTCTCCTTCTTTCCCAGGTTCAGCTTCCCTCCTTCATGCCAGGCTCCTCTACATCCACCCCAAGGGATGCAGAGGGATGGGGAATGAGGTTTTGTGGTCAGCCCAGAACAGGTTCTCTGCCGCTCCTTCTTCCTCACACTTTTCACCTGCTCTTGTGTGGGTCTTTCCATGGTCTGCAGGGCAATCTCTGCTCTAGTGGATGGAGCACCCCCTTCTCCTCCTCTTCTGACCTTGGTGTTTCCTCTGCTGTTTCTCTTTCTTTTTTTTTTTTTTTTCCCCCTCCTTCTCTGCCTGTGTGACATTTTTTACTCTTTCTTAACTATGTTTTCCTTCAGGCACCACCACCTTGGCTGAGGGGCTCAGCTGTGCCCTGTGGTGAGTCCATTGGAGCTGGCTGGAACCATCTGGCATGGGGCAGCCCCTGACCTCTCCTCACAGATGCCACCCCTGTAGCCCCCCTCCACTGCTAAAACTTTGCCATGTAAACCCATGAACTACATATGATAGTGAATAGCATCTATGGAGTGTGAAAAGAAGAGATGTTTGCAAGTCTGACACACATGAAGAGCCAACATCTGCTCTGTGCAGTCCTCTGAAAGCTCTGAAAGCATGATTCTCAGTATACCCTCCTCAAGAACATTTTTTTACCAGAAAAATAAACTGATACATGTAAAGTCATGTCTTTTTTCATTTGCCCACATCTACTTTCTCTGTTCATAAGGCACATATTGACAAGGGGTTACATAACTAAAGAATTAAACCTGACTTTGTGGTTTTCAGGAACTATTTGGGATTGTGTAATAGCATGGAATATTTTTCATTTTATGTAAAAAAAAAAAGGAAAGGAAAAAATTGTGAAACATTGATCTATTATCACGGCTGAAGGATAAGGGCAGGGTAAAGTTTGCAATTGTTTGTTTTAATAAGTAAAATATATCTGCAATAGAAAGCTGCAATTTGTTTTTCAGTTATGCTTGCATTTTTCAGTTGTTTCATCAAACAAATTCCTGATTAGCTAAAGTCAGGCATTGAAATGTAAATGTTGGTTTAAACACTTATACTAATTGTACACATCTATACATAGGCAGTCTTTAATATGTCCTTGTGTACAATAGTTCCTTGACCAAGTTGCATAATTTTTCACCTCAAAAATTTCACAGCAAAAGGGGAAGGGGAAGTAGGAGGGAGAGGGGAAGGGGAAGGGAAATGGAAAGGGAAAGGGAAAGGAAAAGCACCTCAGGGTGCTTTTAAAAGGTACTTGCAATCCTCTGCAAGCACTGAGGCAATCTACATCTATCCAGAAGTACAGATATCTATAATCCTATATTAGCCTGACAGTGCTGGCTTCCTTTACACAGAAGACTCTCTGGCTGATATAAAATTATCAGAACATATTCCTAGAAAAAAAACAAACCAAACCAAACCAAAAAAAGTTTTTTCCCTTCTTTCACCATCAGTATGGAGGCACTGGTTTTTATCAAGCTCAGAGATCCCAACATATGGAGATAAGTTATCATAGTTCTAGGAGTGTGCACACCAGTAGGGAGATCAAACTTTGGTACACTGTAATTATACGTTTGTTAGCAAGAAGCAAGGACTAATAGAAGATGATCTCTAAAACTAAAGAATTGGTGCTGAGAAACTAATGTTTACACAATGTCCATACAGGGTGGGTTCCCCCCTCCCCTTCTCTTTTACTTTAGTAAAACTAGCTTTAGTCTGGTCCCTGAAAAGGAATGCTCACCTGCAGCTGCAAGGCATTAGGTATGTCCCTGAAGGACATCCTCCCACAGTTTCATCTGAAAGAAATCCAACTGTGTGCTCCAACAGTTTCCCTGATATGAACCAAATGAAAATGAGTGGGAACCATTGAGAAATTAATTGAAAAGCACATTTCTGATCCAGACTAAAACACCAATGCAAGTTCAGCCTGTAAAATGGTTCTACTTGCTTGCATTAAACAAAAGAAAGTCATTTACTTACCAACATGCAAAATCACGTTACAGTGACTTAAATATTACAAAAAAGGCAAACAGAGAGACAAAAATGGTCTGTTTCATGACATTTAATCTAACTAAGAATTCTAAATATTTCTTTGCAAATTTTCATTATTATTATTTCTAGGTGTATAAACAGTTCTTCATCGGTATTTACACTGTTCATTTGTGTTAACACTGTGAACTTCTGAAGCCCATTCATATGTGTAATGATATTTGGGATATAATCCAAAATTTCTAACCTAATTATTGTAATTATGAAGAAAAAAAAAAAGAGAAGGAATATAGAGAGGAGAGAATAATAACTCCTTTTTTTTCCCACCCTTTGTCTCTCGAGATTGCTAGTCTTTCAGAGGCTGACTCTTTTTAAATCTATGAACTGTAATTAGCACAACTGAGCCCTGATCTCAGGTCTTTACTTCCATAGCATCAGCAGGAGCAGGTGAGCAAAAGACTTCTATGGTACTACTCCTACACTTAAAGTTATGGATGTACTTAAGTGCTTTGCTGATTTTGACCTAGATGAGGAGCTGGGAGGGAACTTGCTACTTGAGCCATGCACAGTAGTTGTTGAGTGTCTCTAAATTCCACCTCATTGATCAGCATATTTCATGTAGTCATATTATCTCACCACTTACTAATTGATATTCACCCTCCAGTGATGGAGAAAAAAGCTTTAGATACAATTTTGTTGTTGTTGCTGTTGTCAATTTTTACCAATTTTGCTAATTATTCTTCACCATATTTTAGATAGCTACATTACAATAAATGTTGGTCAACCCAGACATTTGGCTGATAAACTCTTTTAACCATTTCCTCCAGAAACTGAATTTTCTTAATGTTTAGTAAATTGGGTGTATATTTAAGATGGCCAGCACTCAAACACTTCACTAATAGAGTTGCATGCTTTACTGATCTTAACAGTTGAATGCTATATTTCGTTTGTGTTCATTTGCATTACTTGCTGATTAAACTACATGTTTAATCTTTTGACCTTTACTCTGTACTTATCCCACATTTGCAGAGTTGTAATCAATGTGCAGACTTTACTGAATGCAGCTGACATCTCAAAGTTTACTTACCCCTTGGAAATTCCATTTAAAGCTATCAGCACAGTGTCTCATTCCTGTTTGTTGGTGTTCCTTCTCTTCCTCCCTAAGGCACACTGATTGGAAAATCAAAATAATCCACGTAGATAATAAAGAAATGGTATCCATATTTACCACAGACTATACCTAGTCCTGGAGTGAAGGATGCAAAAACACTGAGCCCCAAATTGCCACGTAAGGTTGTAAAATCAGCAAAACCAGATCCAATGAGGAAAGAGTGAACAGACATGGGTTGTTATCTTGGGAGGGGGAAAAGGGAATATAAGGTAAAAACAAACGTGTGATCAGGGCTTTTTGGGGGCAGCTATTGAGCAGACTGGCATCTGATCAAACCAATCTGGAGCAGGAAAATAAACCTGCTGTTCTTACCATACCGTGCATGCCTGACTTGTTTCTGTGAGCACTGGCTCCTGATATGCTTCCCCTACACTTATAATGAGAAATCTTGGAGGGGACAGGGGCTGGATGAAGCATCCCTTACAATTTATTTGCTGAGAAAGAACTAGACAGAGTCCAAGTGAGAAGTGAGTCCTGCCAGAAAGCCCTGCACTGCCCCCCCCCCCCCCCCCCTTTGTTTTTTCTCCC
>NW_008795018.1:3634660-3647491 GCF_000699145.1 Aptenodytes forsteri
CCCCCCCCCCCCCCATTTTTGTCTCCATCTGGGACAAAAATGCAAGAACAAGGAAGAAATTTTTTGCAAAAGCTATATCCAAACCACTGTTTGTGGATCAGTCAAGGAGTGATGTTTTTTACAAAATAACTATTTTATCCTCAACACACTTTGTTATCTTCTTTTGTTATCTTCCTATAACCAAAGATTGAAGTGTTCAGAAGTCTCCATTCTCAACACCAGTAAACCCAATGCCATTTTTTTTTTTTTTCTTCTGCTATTTGTCACTTATTAAGTGAGGGACCACTTCTTGATGCTGAAGGCTAGATTAATTCAGTGAGAAAACAGTGAACATGTGGGAGCTGCCTGGTATTTAAGAAGAGCAGCATGAATCACATTCTTGGTACATCTGAGGACAACAAGTCATGTTCTACATGTCTCAGAGCAGCTCTGGCTGCAGTTGCAACAGATCTTCAGGGATTTCATTGATTGCCTGAAGACTAGGTCATGGAGCTGGGTCCAAGACAACATTGTTGTGTTATGTTCAGAATGTCATCTGCCAACCTCCTGGCCAGTACTATCCTGCTGCAAGTCATACAATGAGTTCTGGTGTGGGAGTCATAAATGCTGGGGAGCTGCCTGTGGCTGGAAAGCCACAGGCTATCTACCACTAAGTGTAAGAATGAACCTTTTTGTCAGTTATGGTGGGCGTCATGACATTGTTGATGAGATTTATCCCTTTTATCAGTCAGTTTGAATCATGGCCTGTCACTGAAACTGGTGAGAATTTGCTTTTCTCTTCAAGCAGAGAAGTTGCTGGCATAAAAATACAAGCTTATGCCTCTTCTAGAGAATGAGGTGGACATTTGCAGAAGAAAGCCGTGGTAAAGCTTTCAATTTGTTCAGCTGGAGAATCCACTTTGGTTTTGAGAATAAGGTTGTATAGGGAACACTATAAACCAGGAAGCAGATACTGTAAGCCCATCTGAATAAGGCAAGCTAGCCTGTGGTGCACTTTTTGAGAATTTAGTAAAAATGAACATGAAGAGCTTTGAGGTAGGAGCATACACTGTATTGGAGAAAACCTCAAGGAATTCATATCATAGCTGAAGCAGCATGACCAGGGGGAAAAATAGGTTGCTGAAACAAATTCAGTCCCAGATGGGCAGCCCAAGGCTGGCCCAGTCAGTAGCAATCTGGATACCCGAGGGCTGTTAGCACAAATCACAATGTAACAGAAGCAACTGGAATTAAAGCTGAAGAAACAGAATCAGGAGGTGGCCCAAAAAAATATCTGGAAGTTGCTGAAATGGAGACCCAGAGGCAGCCAAAATTGATGAAAATGGAAAATGTGCCTGAACTGTTATGGAGGCAAGGCAGTGAACAAGATCCCAAGAGCCTCCACCAGCTGCAATCGCCATCTTTGACAAATAGCATCCACCTTTAGAAGTTTCATATCTAAGTAGTTTTTTATGCCTACTGAAAGTCTGTACAATTGGCATAAGGCAGCAAAAGACTGTAAAGTATCCTTTTAACTGTCCAGGCAGGAGGGACAAAGCTTATCTGTTTTCAGCACCTTATTTCCACATGAACTTTTTATATTACAATCTGCATAGGGAAAACTTTATTTAGCAAGTTCAGTATCACTCTGGTATTGTACAACTAGTAATTAGGGAACTTGCAGAACCATAAGGGAATGAGATTTAGGAAAATATCTATTAATTATATACTTTGATATGATAAAAGGGAGGAACCAGTGGTCAATGATGCATTACTGATTTTTTCACTTCTTAGGTAGTTCTGTACTGTGACAAAAATGAAAAAAAGAAGTTTAAGGAACTCACAAAAATTGAAGAAATAAATATGAAGCCTGCCTTACCTATAAACTTTTAGAAACTAGTTTTCAGGAACAGAAAATAGGAAAAATATAGAAACTTCACTATGCACAAAGAAAGAGAAGAAAACTAGAACTAATCAGACATGATCTTAGCTTTCATCTCCAAAGTCATATAATACCCAGCATTTGTGTGGATCAGCAAAGCTTCTGGAGCCATAATGCCCTATGTTGGTAAAAAGTGAATCTGAACCTCGGATGTCCAGCCAAATGCACAACAGAAAGCACAGTAAATTAAAACTATGCTTATAGTGGAGGGAGTCAGATATTTCTTATCAAAGGAGACATAATCCCAGGTGAAGTAGTAAGAGTCGTTGCTGTGAAAGAAATAGAAACACCAGTACTGACAGCAAGATAACAAGAAGCTATAAAAAGTCCCTTCAAAATAAGAAAACTGACTGTGAACTATGCAGTGTGTTAAATTATGGTGGTAACTGTGTGAATTTCATATGCTACAGTGGTAGAAACATTCAACCTTACCATTAAGGATATGGAGGAAAGAATTCTTGGAAGAAATGAAAAAGAAAAAGAAGTCAATGAGTTTCATCCATTTAGGGAGACAGTAAGAAAAAGATTATGTCATAAGTGACTGCACCTGATGTATCCCACTTATTCTTACTAATCTATTTCATAATCTTTGCCCAAAGTATCTTTGAAAACAGGAGTCTGTAGAGGGACATCCACATGAGGAAAGCTGGGTTGCCAGTGGAGATCCACAAGTTGTATACGCTAAGCCCATCTACCCTTCTGCAGGTTCTCTAGGGCTATAGCAAATTTATGATTAGCTTAAAATTAAACAATTTTACTAGTCTAATAGGCAGAGTGAAGTAAAGGACTATTGCAGACTGCAATATATTTCAGAAGCAGAAAAAGAGATTTGTTTATTTTTGTTAAAGGAACAGTTCTCTGGAGCTGAAATGGATATACTCAATCCATTCTGAAGTGTGACCAAAGCAGGGAAATGTTCATGTCTGATTTCCTTTTCTATCTTTATATATGTCTCTCATATATTTACACTGATATTGACTGTATGTGAATTGTAAAAACATACAGCAAACTGTAAATACATATCCCATTTTAAGGTGGGTTCTTCCTAAAAAACAAACCCTTAGATCACTGTTGTAGTGCACAGCATCCCAATACAATAGAATTCCTAAACATAAAAGGGAATTTTCTCCATTAGTGGAATATTTAAGAGGCACCGTTAATATACCCTGGATATGTTAAATAAATCTAGAAGTCTTGTAAATTCTGTACTTTAAAAAGACCAGAAAGCCTTTTTGTAGCCTGAATTGCCTACAAAATGCTTGACAAAGTGCAGAATACTAGACAGCCTGCCTGAATCCAGATGCCTCCCAACATATTTATGACAAAGTGATGCTCTGTTGTCATTGTATTTTCAGTATAACTAAGAAAATTGTTCAAGTTACCTAAAACCTCTGGGTGTAGTATTGCATATTATGAAAAAAAATCCCGGGTTTTAGGTTTGGGGTTTTTTTTTCGTTTGTTTCCTCAAACTGATTATCAAAATATTGTAATCAGTTTAATTAACATGGAACACAGTGTAACTATCAATTTTCTTGAAAATCAAGAATCCAACTGGATCAACAAAGTGTGCAGCTGGATCCGTAAAATATCTGACTGGAACATCAGACTATGTTACTGCAACACATAGGCTATAGGCATTTTTTAGGCACTAAAATCTGCAGCTGAATTAATAAAATATTGTTTATCAGGAGGAGATATAAAAAAAAATGAAAACATGCAAGTAAATGACGAAGATGTTAAATGTGAACAGTAAAAAAGGTCAGGCATTATGTAAACATTGTAAGTACTATAGTATAAGTTGAGCAACAAAATACATGAAAGCAAAACTGACAACATTTGCAAAATAGTGTTTCAGAACACTATGCCAAGCAAAAAGTAGCCTAGAAGGAATTTAACTTTGAATGGTATTTCTTTGCTGAATGTCTATGAAGTGTGGCTGCAATGATGCTTTTTGGCTATTGCTAACAAAAATCATAAAGAGGAGATAAAGAAAAGGACAAATCTTTTAATAGAACCTTTAGTGATGCCTTGTGTTATGTTTGTTTTTCATGGTGTAGCTCACCTTGTCTAGGCAGCTCATGAGGACAGTCATTATTTAGCAAAATAATAACTAGAAGTGACAACTATTTTTTAGTTATCTTCCTACTAGACACTGCTGTTGACTGTCATCAGTACATTGTCTCTATTCATAATTTCACAAACCAGGATCTGAGGCTAGATCTGAAATTGATGTAAGTCATATGTAAGCCCGGCCAGCTCTGCTGAACTCATGATTTACACTAGCAAAGGATTTATGTCAACTGTGGGTCTGGTCTTCCCAACGTAAGTCTGAGACTTTTCTATGAAGTTTTGCTTCCTGCATCAATTTGCATCAGATAAGAGGCAGATGTGCCAGAGTGCTCCAACTGCAATGCAGTGGAACAAAGCAGTTATAAACCCAGCTTCACCTGCCAGGTTTATGGCTACTTTGGCATGCTGGAAGAGTGCAAAGCAAGGAGAGCGTATCCATGAATGTAGATTCATGTCTCCTACAGCTATGTCATTTTGATTTAAAGTTGATTACCCATTCATGCCTTCAAATTTGCTATGTATGTATAGTATGATTTCCTTCTGTCCCTACAAATCCTTTTCTTTTCTGAATATGCACAATGACTATAGAGATTTCCTTAGATTATAGATCATACAGGCTTTACAGACTATACTTGTGTAGGAATAACTCCAGGAATAACTCCATTAAAAGAATAACTCCATTAAAGTCAATGGATTGCAGCAATGAAACTATATTACAGTTACAGAACAGGTATATAAACATCAGCAGGGAAATAAAAACATCTATCCACAAAACAGGAACTGCACAGACTAAAAAGAATGGTACTGAATCTTTTGGAAATATATTTAATGTAAATTGGTTGTTAGATCTAGGTGACTAGAAAACATAAGCTATATAAAATAAGCTTTAGATTACTTGCATTGGCAGATTTCTGTCAGCATGCTCTTTCTCTTAAAAAATTAAAAGCTTTTGTCTGGGCATTCTTGTAATCCACAAGCTCTGCATACTGATACACAATTCTTGATTTTTTTTTTTTAAACTTTAATTTAAAGAACCTAAAATAATTTACAAATGCTTATTTATCATCAAGAAATAGTAAAGCATTATTATATCACATTTTCAGAGCGAAACTTGTTGAAAAGAAAATTAAGTGGTATTATTATTATTATTATTTAACATTTTATGTAAGAAACAGACATGTTTGGGAATCTATTTTAGGAATCTGCTTCAGGATGAGATAAATCATGCCTTAAAAGCTCTTACTTTTGCCACTGGCAAGGGAATTAGAGTAACTAGCCCAGATGAGGCCGTATCCATTATAAAGATCCAAAGTTAGGTGACGTTAGTAACACTCAGAGTCCTAAAAAGAAGGTACTTTCTGCCCTTTGGTGTTTCATTGGGATAACCGTTAAAAGTCTTCCTCCGACCAAGTTACTATGCCTGAAAATTTTGTTCAGTCTTCCTCTGTCCTTTAGCATAAATTTTTTGTCCACACAGGTAGTTTGTTGGCACCAGGATTTCTGTGGAAAATAATCGGAAGTTCCTACCCCTTCAGTGGCTGTAACGACATCTAGGGGGTGATACACAGTGTCTTTTCAGAGAATTTTGTCTTTCACTTCCAAACCCCCTGGAAGAAATTATGCTAGCTCACCCAGCCAAGGCATTCCTAGCTCTGTCCTTACCCTCCCTTTCTGAAGTTTCATTTGGGTGGAGCTTTCACTAACTGCAGTTCCTAGACGTATCGTCCAGGGGGCTGGTGCTATATTGACATCCTGCTAACGTGCAAGTATACTACATGAGGATGCGTACCTCATATTCATTAAATTTTGCAAGTGTTTGAGCCTAGCTGGCAAGTACATCAGTTATTAGTGTGAGCTTTAGTCTTGTGGTTCTTCACACTATGAAAGTTATTAGCTACTTGCATTTTGTATTTATTATATGTTATAGCTGAAGTTTAAGGACCAGAACAGTTCCCGGTAAAGTGGCTGTTTAAATCAAGAATGTTGTAAGTTCTGTTTCACAAACATCTATTCTTTTCATGTCTTGACTGGTATGACAGCATTTCTCAGTGGTCACAATCTCTATTTGCACCACCAGACTGCTGGCTATCAAGCTGGCCCAACATTTCCTTGCCACCTGCTTCCCATTGCTATTCCTGTTCTTTCTGTATCTCATTTACTATGCTTCTCCACTTACCTATTTTTCCATTATATCATTCTTCCCATCTTTTAATCTTATTAGTATTACAACATATATGTCTCATACCAGATCTTCTGTTTGCCCACTCTTAATTTTTTGCTTTTCTCTAGTAGTTCATGGATTCCTGACAATCCTCCTGCTGTTGACTTCTGAACTTTTTTTTTCAGTTATCTTCTGATTTCATTCTTTGTCCTTAGGAGGTTTTAACATTCATTACTCTCTCACCCCTTCTCCCAGCTGACTCACTATTCTTTCACAATACAAGAAAATTCCCTGTGACTCCATTTCTGTCCTAAACTATCAGGCATTCACAGATGTATGTCTCCCAGATGGTTCTTGTAACATCCAAAAAATTATATATGCTATGATATATTTTTAAATGCTATGGAATTTTCTGCCAAAATGGGCTAAATAATGTGCTAAATAATGTAACTGGAAACTGGAAGTAATGTGAGATTTTAAAAAAAAAAAAACCAGCAAAATCCTCTTTCATGATGATTATCTAAAGGGTATCAAAAATCTGAAGACGTAAATGTATCGAATTAAAAATGAAATCCTCAAAGCTCACACTATGAATTACTTTGTTAATAAAGGTCCTTAGGTGCCCCAAATGTTTACCTCTGGGCATGACCAAAAACTGCCTGACTCTAAGCATACCTAAGACATAGTAGCATTTATGAATTAGATGTTCTTGTCTACTTGATAAAGTGCTACAGATATGCCAGAAGCCAAATAACTAATTATTCCATGAAAAATACAACTGCTTAAACAGGAAGATTTGAGTGGTTGTTCCAAGATGTCCTTTTAGATCGAGATCAGAGCCTCTACTTGCAAAGTAGGATGGGCAAAAAAGATGTAGAAAGCCTTCCTCAGATAAGGAAGAAAAGTTTCCACCACAAAGGGTTTTCCCTTTTGTCAGGAGATACTGACCTTGGTAGTATGACAACTAAGGTCTATGCCAGTTTTTAGTTAGTGAGAAGAGGGCAATGTACCTACATATAGATGAAGGCTAGGGATTATGAACTAGGTACTTCAGTTATATCCTTCTATTCAAATTTTCCTATTGCCTAGCTTATAAGAAATACTTAGCATTTCCTAATGGCTTTTATGAGCCACTCAATTCTTTGCGGACGTGATACAGAAAATTGAAGGCTTTAATTCACTAGGAAGTAAGACATATAAAGCTGACACACTGCAACAGCTTTAATATTTGAGGAGGGGAGAGAAAAGAATCTACCTTTCAGTCCTGATTTAAAGATTTTCAGATTAAGGGAAATAGAAAGAAAAATATATTTTATTTTACATCAGAAGAAAGCCTACTTGGTAAAAATAAATTAAAAAAAAAAAATCCCAACTTATTAGTAAGTGAGGAAATTAAATTAATAAACTAAAAAGAGCCTAATTGCTATGTATTTCTAAAACCTCTCACTAAGAGGTAATAGATAGCAAAGAATAACAAGACTCTTAATACCAACAGGAATATCTGTACAATTACTAACGAACTTTCTAAAGGGACATTAAAAAAAATGTATACATATCAATAGGAGAGTGACTAAAACTGGGCACAGGCCCTGGTCCAGATATTACTGAAGCTGGTGGCAATATGACAAAAGGTCCCAATGATTTCAGTATTTAAAGGCCACATGTGTCAACTGTCTGCAGAACCACACCTTTCTGCTATATTCTGCACTCTTGCACTGTTACCCTACCTTAGCTCTGTAATATTTATTGAACTATCACATATCTTTACTGCATCAATAGATTACTTCTCAGTGCATTCACTCTTTTCTGTAAGAAAATAAGTACATAGATCACATCGCACTATACCAGGAAACTAAGTGGTATATAGAATAATATTCAAATAATTGATGTTCCATAAAAAGAGTGTTTTATAGCAAAGAAAGCACTGTGAATAAGTGACTGTCCAGATATGTGGTAAAGTGATTTCACACATTTTGTAAGCCCAGTTCCTGTTGTCTGTCATCACTCAGCATACAACACCAAGCAATAAAGCTTATCTGATAAAGAGGGAGCAATATGAAGTGTTATTGTTGTTGTTGTTGTTGTTGTTGTTGTTGTTATTGTCATTCTTTGGTGGAAGACTGAATGGAGTTGGTATGTGAAGGAGGTTGTCTGAATCAAAAAGATTGCCCCTGTATTAGCAGGGGTAGAATGCTAGCAATATCTTACTTGGAGTTTAAAGCAGGCACTAGTGAAGGACAAGACTAGCATATTGTATAAAAGATGAATACAATATATGAAACACATAAAGGAGAAAGGAAGGAGAATACTAAAAAATATTAGATGAATGGAGCAGAAGGAAGGAAAAAGCTAAGGAGGTGTTAGTTAACCCATTAAGGGATCTGAATCTTTCCAAGTAAAAGAATGCCATCCACATTAAATTGTGTTATATTATTTTCATCTTTATGTTGTTACATTACTCTATATCAGTACCTATAGTGCTACATATGCAATCTCTAAACACAAATTCTTGCTTAAAGATGGTTTACCCCACCAATTTGGTACTAAATCTGCTCAGAATGACTGGTTTGTCCTTGGGCACATCATGTAGGATAACCCAGTGTTTCTCCAAACTCACAAGTTTCTTTCATGGAAAACTGTTACAAACTCAGGCCCCAGACCAGACAACATATAACAGGCAAACAGAAAGCACAGAAGACTTTTCAGGACAAGAGGATAAAACCCCATCCATCCCTTTCATTAATAGTATTATAGCCTAGCATGTGTAAGCATACATACAGCTACTATATACTTTCCTCATATCATCCCATTCATATCTTAGAAAAAAATATTCTTTGGGTAAAAGCAAAAATAAATAAATGAAAATAATAAGAAAATAAGATGTCATAATACCTTTCTTCAGAAAACAAATTTATCCAAAATAGCAGCTACATAACTTCCCTAAGAGTGTTTTTCTGAGTAATCTTCTCTTCCACTGATAAAAATAAAAATCACATTGCCAGCTTATTGCATAAGCATTTGGCATTTCCTATTCAATCCCAAAGCTACCCAGGAGAGTTTTGACAAGGACAGAAGTCTCTTGCAGCAGGAAACATGCAAATTTGAACATTAAACAAATATATTTTTCCCCTCAAAAATACATTATTTCTGTTTCTATCCATAATGCCCAAGAAAATTACTTCCAAATGATTGCAGTTTAAAAGTAGTGTGTAGATACTGAGCATTGTAAATAATTCTAACTTAAACTGACTTGCTAAAATTAGCCCTGAAAATGGATCCCAAAGAGAAGTAGAACACACAATGGAACATCAGAAAAATATCCTTGACAACTAATTTCTCCTTTGTACTTTACAGTTCGTTCTTTCCTTCATTTTTAGCCCTCCTTTCAGTAAAGCTGAAGCTCTGAATTCAACAGGGCCTAGCTTTCATGTTGTGCTTACATGAATTGCCTAAACCAGAACAAGTTCCTGAATCAGTTCTTAGTCTTCAGTACAAATGCAGGAGAACACAGGTCTTACTTTCACATGATGATTTTATGTATTTGTGGGTGTTTTTTTTTCTTCCCTTCTCATTGTTAAATCTATATTCTCTGTTTTTGACATCAAAATTATTTCTATAGAAGCTAATGGTTATGTCACAAATATTATATCAAGTAGTGAATAAATAAGATGACATCTGTTAGCTTTGGGGACCATCTGTTAGGTTGGGAAATTATGGATGTGATGTTAAATTTAAATTATATTAATTGTAAGCACAATAGGATGGTGTAATAGGCAGTATAAGACTAGTAACTCCGATTTCTCTTGTGAAAAGCAGGAAGTGTTGCTGTAGCCGAGGGAATTGCAACAAAAAAATGTAAGGGAGAGGTTATATTTAGGAAACAAAGAAAAAAAAAAAAGAAACAAAGAAACAGTTTAGGCATAGTCATGGGTATTGGATTATGTATATATTTGTAGATCCTCATTTAAGAAGGCATTTAAGCTCACACTGGACTAGAAGTACACACTTAAATGTCAGGTAAATTACTGAAATCTGAGAGAGATTTCAAGAAATGGAAACATTGTAGCACAAACCTTTTCCTCAGAGACTCTGCTTTCTTAGAGCCAGACACTTTCACTCTTATTAGGCGCTTCTGATGCCAGAATTACATCATAAGTAAATTTTATCATAGGTAAACATCATGGACAGATTTATGCACCATCTAAATGTGGCAATCAAGAGTGTTGGGGACAGAATGGTCAAAGAAAATACTGCTGCAAAGTCAGTTTATATGTGAATGTATGTATTATATATGCTACTATGTATATGTATTGTATATATTCACACATAACCTGTGTCTGAGTTTGAAGCACTTCCATCCTGCATGTTTTGAACAGATACAAAGTACTTAGTTTGATTCATGAAGCTGATTTTTTCCTTTTCCTAAATTCACAGAAGTTTATCCAAATAGCAAAATGCCAATTGCCAAGCAACCTCAATTCTGGTTAGTTATCTGTACTGTGGTTTAGTAGTTTTTCTCTTTCTGTCTGCCTCCTTGAAAGGCATCAGGTATGCTGGTTAAGTATTTTCACTGCTTTGACTTAAGCTTTGTAAGAAATTTAAGCTCCTGCATGGTTTTTGCAATCCATGTTTTACACAGTCTCTCTCTTTCCTACCTCATATATGCTCTCATATGTTTTTCCTCGTACTTCTTTGCCACTTCAGGCAATTAACTCAGTTAACTCCATTTTTATTCTCTCCAATTGCATTCTTCTCTGTATCCTCCTGCATAGTAACTGTAGATTTATGACTTTACCTCAGCTCTTCTCACTTAGATATCTCTTTCTGCATTTACTTCTTCTACAGAACCCATTGAACTCTTTTGACTCTTCCTTACTGTTGAATTTAGCACTGGCAAAAAAGCAGGAAAGAGACTATTTGTGAGAAATGCAAGGTTAAAATAGCTAATAAAACATCATCTCAGTCATTGTCTTGAATTCCATTTCATCCACACTTTCCTCATTCAGTCATTGTCAAATCCATTTGCAGATTCCTCAGAGCAGAATAGTGCTTTTTCTTGCTCTTTTTAAGACATTCTAACATACTGGAAGAGCCCTGTAAATAATTATAAAAGATATCAGGAATACAATGATTTTCTATGCATTGATTAATATTGTAGTCAGAAGCTGGGGTGAGATAAGATTCAACCCATATTCCAGTTTACTGAGACCTAGACTGGTGACTTCATTTAATTTGTTTCATTGTGACTGAATCAGGGAGTTGGATCTCACAATTTTTTTATTTTATTTTATTTTTTTTTTTTACTTGTCAGATATTCTAATGAAAAACATTCATAATAAAAAGTAATTGACAGGAAAGAAACCTGAACAGTTCCAACTATGCTCTACTAATTAATTTCATTTCTGTTTAAATGAAACCAAATCAAACGAAAAATATTTTTGTTTTAACAGATGAGTGTAATATTTTTGAAAAACAACCCAGATATTTTTGTATGATTTTTACCTTTATTAAAAGCTTTCCAATAAATATTATAAATATTTGCATTTAGATTTAGTCCTGATACAGAACCTTAAAGAAAATTTATAAAAACAAGTAATGTTTTATCTCGTCTCCCAGAAATGTTGGATTATTCCTATCATCTACAAGTTTCCTCTTAATGTCAGCATTTCTGCATACCTTTCATTACTTTTTTACGTAATCTGTTGTAGTTGTAAGTAGTAGTAAGATGTTATTGTTAAACAGACACTGTATTTTAAAGTTGCCTGAGATTACTCCCAATTGTCATTTCTAAGGAAATTTTACAGAAACTTGAACAACAGAGCAATATAAGATAAGATCCTCCTGTCTTTGTATTTACTTTTGAATCTTCTTAGAAAATGTTAGGAAGAGCCAAACTTGAATAATTCTATGTGTTTTGAGTCTTCAAAACATCTCTCATTTTAAAAACATCTTTCATATTGCAACAACACCTCATTCAATTGTCATTTCTAAGGAAATTTTACAGAAACTTGAACAACAGAGCAATATAAGATAAGATCCTCCTGTCTTTGTATTTACTTTTGAATCTTCTTAGAAAATGTTAGGAAGAGCCAAACTTGAATAATTCTATGTGTTTTGAGTCTTCAAAACATCTCTCATTTTAAAAACATCTTTCATATTGCAACAACACCTCATTCTTAGAAGTTCTGCTGATCCCAAACCTATCATGAAATATTGCCAGCTTATAGAGAGTGACACCAGTCCACAAGGTTGTGGTATGAATTAATACATGCTTATTAATAATAATAATCTAACTGAACAATATACTTTCTAGCAGAGCCTGCGTCTAGCTTCCAGAAGGTCTTTACAGCTTTTACAATTAATTAAATCATCCAGAGGCAAAAACAAAACAAAAAAATCTCCAGCCATCAGTATTATATGAACCATGCTGAGAAGCCTCCAGGCTAAGATAAAAGAACTTGACATAGATAAAAAAAGATAGAAACAAGTACTGCACTGAAGTATATAGGAATGCATGAAAAATGATTCTAAATCTCAGTTGCAGCTCTTAGAATGATAGAATCATAGAATCATTGAGGTTGGAAAAGACCTCTAAGATCATCGAGTCTAACCATCGACCCAACACCACCATGCCCACTAAACCATGTCCCTAAGCGCCTCATCTACACGTCTTTTAAAT
>NW_008795018.1:3648484-3669502 GCF_000699145.1 Aptenodytes forsteri
TCATGAACCCGTGCTGGCTGGACCTGATCCCCTGGTTGTCCCACACATGCCTTGAGAGCGCCCTCAAGATGAACCGCTCCATAATCTTCCCTGGCACCGAGGTCAGGCTGACAGGCCTGTAGTTCCCCGGATCCTCCTTCTGGCCCTTCTTGTAGATGGGCGTCACATTGGCAAGCCTCCAGTCGTCCGGGACCTCCCCCGTTAACCAGGACTGCTGATAAATGATGGAGAAAAGTGAATATACATTACATTGTACATCAGTCCTAGATTTTTTAATTCCTAAGCTGTACAAGAAGTGACGATAGAACATGTCACAGCTTTTAAGAATATTATGAGTTTATTTTTGGTGGGACTTTTTTGTTAAGTGAGACATTAAAGATTAATCTGTGTCATCATTTGAAAATATATGAAAGTGAATATACATTACATTGTACATCAGTCCTAGATTTTTTAATTCCTAAGCTGTACAAGAAGTGACGATAGAACATGTCACAGCTTTTAAGAATATTATGAGTTTATTTTTGGTGGGACTTTTTTGTTAAGTGAGACATTAAAGATTAATCTGTGTCATCATTTGAAAATATATGCTTTATAGACAAAATGAAGATCAAGAAGTGGGATAATAACGTTAATACAAAAGCAGAAGACATCTCAGCATTCCTGCTGCATCACATCACTATTATTTCTTAACCCCTTAACCTTTCAGTGCTTACTGTTGTGAAACATTAAACTCCCACATGGTTCTGCTGTCCCACTGATGTTTCCCCTTCTCCAAATGAGATATATGCTTTATAGACAAAATGAAGATCAAGAAGTGGGATAATAACGTTAATACAAAAGCAGAAGACATCTCAGCATTCCTGCTGCATCACATCACTATTATTTCTTAACCCCTTAACCTTTCAGTGCTTACTGTTGTGAAACATTAAACTCCCACATGGTTCTGCTGTCCCACTGATGTTTCCCCTTCTCCAAATGAGATCTTCAATGACAACTGAGCTTCACTGAGTCTTCCACTATGAAATTTCCATTTCTATTATATTCCATACCCATAGCCTAACTACAGGAAGATAATGTGAGCTTCCTAAATATAATTCCCTCCTAATCCACTGAAAAGGAGACTGTTCAAAGCTTGAATATAACTTGGTATTAAGTAAGGAAAATAGAAGAATGGTGCTTTTTGAGAGCCAAGATATTTTTTTTTTTTTTATTTCAACTCTTCCATACAGTTGACAATAGAAGCACGATTTCTCCTTTATCAAATATGAAAAGTAAATGTACTCTCTGGTTCTAACTTCCCCAAAGAGAAGAAGTGACAATTCCCTCATTGTTTCATGAATGAGTTTCATTCAGATTGCTATTAGTTCTTCATTGTACAAAAGATTTCAAAATTCTTTCAGGCCTGGATTCAGCTTCCATCTGTTGCAAGATGTCACCCTTCCTTCAAAAGAGGTCTAGAAGATTTGTTTTGAAGTTGAATAACCAAAAAGATTAAGACCATATTTAAGTGTAGCTATGCAAAGGGTGAATATTAACACAAATGTGCAAGAAAGAGAGAGAACACTAACAAGAAAAGAAGAAAGAAAAAAATAAAAAGCCCAACGTTTAATGACATGCTTTTGGGAGGACCTTTTACTAAGTGGAAGTACACCAACATTGAATGGTGCACTTTGTAACTCTATGTATTAGCAGTTCTGCCTGAAAGCTTTATAAAAACCCTGCCTTTGTTATCACAGTACCAAGTCAACAGTATATGTCTCAAGGAAATTTCTATCAGAAATTACAGGGAGGTAATCACCTACAAAAACATTAAAGTCAGTTGAGTGCCTTCCCAAGAAAATCATTAAATCAAAAATTTCAATGCCAGGATGCACAATACGAATGGGTTTTAACATCCATCCTGAAAGAATTATCTGTTTAAAAGGTATGTATGTAATGCATTTATTATGGTTTAATTTTTCTCAAACAGTATTTTGACAGTCCTAAAAGTTACAGGTCTATGCCATAAAAGAAAGTGAGATGCGAATATTTTATACTTGATTCATTATCAAGGTTTTATGACCCTAACAAATTAATTTCTGCCTAGTTGGCTAAATTAAGACAATATCTACAGAAAAACAGATATTATTTTTCCCCCATAAGTCTAAACAGTAAAAAATAAATGATGACGTACATGAATCGGGAAATGATTCAGCAATCTTAATTTATTGTGACTGAAAAGTGTCAATTAACAATTTGAGCATAAAAAGAGGAAAGGGTCATTTTCGTATTATGTACAGCTACCGCATTTGTGGCTTTTTAAAAACATCTGTAATAGTGTTTGCAATAAGCATAAATTCCAATGGCTCCCATTCTCATGCAGCATTCTGTGAGACAAGTGTATAAAAACAGTTTGAAATGGAAAATGTTCAATCTAATCTTTTTCCCCAGGGTTTCTCCACTGTTTGATTAGAGAATGGCTGCATTCAAACATATTACCATTCTGTCAGCAGCACTCACAGACTAGTACTTTCACTGCATGACAAATGAAGTTTACACAGTTTATGTTGTGTGAGGACAGAGTCTAGTGAACCAGTGACACGCATGTGATTTGTAAGTGTCTGATTTGGTTAATCATTAAACACCACGTAGTCTTAAGGTTTCAAGAATTCTGTGCAAACATGGAGGCCAGATGGGCAAGATCCTTGGGTGGTGTAAATCAGCCTAGTACCAAGGAAGTAAGGGAAAACATGTCAGCTTCTACCACCAATGATCAAGCTGGCGGAATATTTTTTTCTTCCACTTATACATGTTAAAGTACAGATTCCTATTTAAAATGAATCCACTGTTTAAACAAGTTTATTTGTTGACACAGTCATATACGCTTTCCCCTTACAGTGTTGCTTAGCAAGAAGCACACATGTAAAATGTGTACAAATTAGATGGTTACTTTTTTTTTATTTACACAACCAGTTCATCCATTCTACAAATTGATGGATCAATTTAGTGATATTTACAGAAGGTCTGCATCATGGTGAAGGAATCTAGAAGGTTGATTTTCTTAGTTTTTTTAGGGGAATATAAAAGATTACTTGTACACATTCTAAAAATGCCGAAAAAAGGAGATAGTCCTGATAACAGAAGGCTCTTCCATTTGCCAGGTAAGGAACATAAATCAGTCAACAGCTGGACACTGACATTAGAAACAATTACATGAGAAATATCATGCAGTATTGTAGTAAAAAGCTAGGGCAGATTCTCCATTCTCCATTTCATTTAACTTATTGCAAAGTTGGATGTGTTTCTAAACATTTTGATATGACTTAAGGTAACCATGGATTGACAGATGCAGGTCTTTTGACTTAGGAAAAATTCCAGACTAGATGATCCCAATAGTCCCTGCTAGTGTTAAAATACATAAATACAAACAACTGCATTTGGAAGATGGAGAAAAAAAGAGAAGGAAAGTCCTGATGCTTCAGGTCATGAGCTAGACTTAACTACCATAGTCAGTAGAAATAACTTTGAAGTAATGGATCACCCCTAGGTGGTCTGCAGCACTTTTCCATGGTGTTGCTCACAGGCAGAGTCAAAGGACTTGACTAGACTAACAACACCTTTTTCCATAATTGAACAGTACCGGCACCCAGTCTGCAGTCTCAGAGCTCCAATCTGCCTATGACCTCTAGGGCATAGGCCCAATGTTTCAGTGCCCTTGACTTTATGGAAATACACATTTATTGACTGAGGGAATAAAACCACGTAATTTGCTCTATCTGTATGTTTATCTCAATGAGAGATCTACCCTCAGGCAAATATTCCAAGTCTCCAAATACCATCTTCAGCTATATAAATATCTCTTACATAGAAAACCATCAGTGTTTTCTAACTGTTAATGTCATAGATAAGTGTAATAGGTCACCCTGACAGGAAGCTTATCGAAGGAACTCTACTTTTCTTCTTGGGTGCAAGACATGACTGTATATTGGTGACCACATCCTATAAATGATTTACTATAAATAAAATCTACAGATTTTTGAATCCATTTCCCATTAACTTGAAGGATTAAGAGTCTTAAAACAGTCATAAAAATAACCTAAAAAAATGTGCCATAAGTGAGTCATACCCCTCCTTTTTACTCCATGACTAATATTCTTATTTCCAGACAAATTGCTGGGGTTTTTCGTTTTGTTTGTTTTGTTCTGTTTTTCCTCTATATCAAGCAGAAAAGCAGAGTCAGGGTTAAAAGCAGAATGGATAGCTCCTCTTCAGAACACCTTTAAACATAAATGAAGCCAGGAAATACGTATGTATTCACAAGGTATTTCCTTTCATACTCTTGTTTATATTCAGTTCTGGAATAATTTTTACATATGTGCTTCTGAAATGTTTTATGATAAAGTTATGAACTCACACCTGTTAATCTTCTCCTCTCAGGCTCTCAACGGGCATAAATGAGTCCAGTCTGAGCACTGTAACTCTTCAGTATCAGTTTAGTTTGTACCTTTTTTCTGCTAATGAAAAGTACTGAGCTGCTGGGATTGGAGTTTGCACCTTTCTTATGACAGGGTGATTACACACATCAAAGAAGAATCTTCAGATGAATACAGATGCAAAGGAATAAATGAACATCTCAAATGAAAGCAATCAAGATGTCAGTACTGCCTTCATATCAACAAAATTGTACTAAATGGAATGAAACATTAGGTATCCATACAGAAGTCCCAGGTATCCATACAGAAGTCCCCTATGAGAGTTTACTGTTCTCAGTCAGCAGACAAATCTCCTTTCCCCAGAATCGCTGTGTTCTCATCCTCCATGAGCCCTTCTATATTTTCTCTCCCTCTGTCACACTTTTTTCTACTCATCTTTATGGACAATGTTCCCTTTCCTTCCCTCCCTCTTTTCTACTCTTACTTTCATGCTCAGTTCTTGGCTCTAGTAAATTTAGAATTAATACTGAAAAACCCTACAAAAATAATGAAGAGCTAATCTCTGTTTTGCCACCTTCCAGAATCAAGATTCTTTCCAGTCATTGCAATTGTTTCCTTTTTCCTTCCTCTCCATGTGCCCTGGATATTTAGGAACTTATTTAGGAAACATTTAATTTAATTACTCTCAGACTAAAATCAGTGTTCCTTACACTAAAAGCAAAACAGCTTTAAAGTATTAAATAGCATTATGGCCTTGTTGAACAGATACAGAAGTAACCATATATTTAAATAAATGTATTGCTGACAGGTCCATAGATTTCAAATCAGCAGATTGCCTAGAGCCATAAATAAGAAAAAAAAAAATCATATTGTTTAAGGAAGCATTTGTTCTCCTACAGGATGGATCAGCAACTAGTAGTAACTTTAATGTATTGCTCACTGTAGTAGGAAGAGGCAGCATGTGCAGAGTATTTTATTTAAATGTATTGATCTTTTGACATATGGTTAAAAAAAAGCAGAAATTCCACAAGATCCAATGGAAAAAAATCTTAAATTATATTTTACAGTAGCTTTGCATATATCAACTGGCAACACTAAAACAAAACTCTTTACAAATATATTAATGCTTGAGCTACTAATTTATCATATAAGTCTCAGACAAGAGTCATAAGACTCATTCATGTATTGTTCATGAAGGTCACAGAAAGGTAGACTTTTAAATTACCTTCTCTCTCCCTAAATTGCTGCAATGAAACTGCAAAATGAACATGTGAAGAATACTACATGATTTTCAGTGGCATATACTTCAAGTAAATGATCCTTTCACATCAACTGCAGACTACCAGATGCTTAAGATGTAACTGGGCAAGTCTGTCCCAGGCTCTTCTATCCATTGATTTGTCTACCTGCTAAGATGAGGCAGAAAATGGTTCTCCATAAGGTAAAAAAGTTGAGTGTTCAGCACTTAACGGGTTCTGTAAAGAGCTGTGGGACATAGCAGCTAGTGTAATCATTACTGCAAGGAAATAAGGTCTCCTTTCTGCCTCATCCAATTAAGCATTTTTCTGTGGGGCCTAAGACCTAGGATACACTGCCTTGTGGTATCTGTTCATCTGAACCTTGCACCAATCAATGGAGAGCAAAGATGATCCCTCTGAGAAATTTGATGCTCCTAAGGAAAGAACATGCCAAGGGATTATTCAAGAAGCCATATGTATGCACCTGGACAGACACATGTATACTGACTGTGTATTTGGAAGGTGGTGACTAGGTATTGCTACTGGTTTTTGTGCGATCTTTAAAATGGCTCATACTGAATTGAAACTCATTGGACAAACTAGGAGACCACTAGCAAGTGAAAAAGGGATAATAACTCTCTTTGAATTCTAAGTAAAGGTTGCATAACCTTCTTAAAAACATGACTCCTCCTGACAAAGAGCTTACATTCTGCCTGGAAAAGGAAGTTCCCGTATTTCTTGTATGAAAGATTGTAAGAATTGTGAATGGAAAGGCCAAAGTGTGAAATGAATGCTTGGTTGCATTAATTAGTAAGCATTTTCTAGTTAGTATCAGTAGGTATACAGGACAGTTCTATCTTGCTGGGTATAAATGAGTTAATAGTCATGGATTAAATGAAGAATAAATTTAAAAAAAAGAGAGAGAAAAATAATAATGTGCCTGGTTTGACAGCTGTAGCTCTAATACCATCAGTACAGAAAGGAGACTTAAAGAATAGCTACAGAGAAGTTATGATTAAGAACTTCTTAGCTGTTTATCACCTTTCTTATTTAGTGTTCCCATATCTCTGGCTGCTTGGGTATGCATTTATGACTGATGCATGTAGCATATCAACTGTTTTCACAGTGTATTTATAAAATACTTCTAATGGCTTATAATGGCATATTTTACTTTTTGATAAAAAGAATAATCCATCAATGCAACAGGGAGAATGGGAATGAAGGAAAACATTTGTTCAGAAAGCTTTTAAATGATGCTGTTTGTTCATGTTAGCATTTTTTTTCCTATCACTATGTCTACCCTTCTTCCAGAAGGACCAAATCAAGCAATTACATAGCAAAGAAAAAATACATTGCCTTACAGTTCAGGTATTACCAGGGGAACTGGCAGGGGATGATTTGCAAAATTGCTGAGCTCATGTAACAATAACTGAAGTCCACAACTGCTGTACCTTGAACACATGGAAAGCTGTACTGTAGTAAAGATTCTAAAAAGTGTGTTGTCAGCATATCAAATAAGGCACCCCAAATTAGAAACTTTTAGCCTTTCTCTGCTTCAACTACCTGTTTGTAAGATGGGATAATACAGCCAAATATTTTACAGGAACACTGTGAAAACACATGCGTTATTGTCTGAGGCATACTTGGTTACCGTACTGGTAGGTACTATAATTCTCCACAGGATAATTAATAATTCAGTGTCCAGGACAAGTTCTCAAGTAGCATGCAGAAACTGTGATGATCAACAGAATGCAGCACAGCTTCTCACTGATGTGCATCCATCCATTCAGGAGGTAAGAGATGTGGGAAAATGGTCTGAGGACAGTTTTTCGTATGTATACAACTTTAAGTTTCATAGATGGCTTTAAACGCTTAAAAATTTTTGCAATAACTAATACAATAATAACAATAAGGGAAAACTGAAGGACAGAGCAAAGGGATCTCATAAAATGTATAGAATGAACAGGAACAGATAAAAAAAAAAAAGAGAAGAGAAGAGCTGGGTGGTACTGTGTCCTTAATATTAAGTCAAACTGCACTCAGTAGAAATAATCACGAACCCCACAGTTTTTCATAAATAATTCTAAAAGCAAAATAAAACGGAGTCCAGAATGTAGCTCTTTAAAATACCAATAATACGTTATTTTAAGCAAGTCTTTGTGCCAGACTCTCCTCACCAGTAAAAAGTAATCAGTGATACCCACTTCGGTACAGCTCTGTGTATCCATTATTTGCTAAAATGGTGTGGGAGTGAAACTTTAAAATGAAATATGTACAACAGCCCAGCCACGGTTACTTGGCCTATGAAAATATCAGGAAAAAAACAAAACAGTTTCTTCTTTTCAGGAGTGCAGAGGCAAGTGAGCCAGATTACAACTGGACATCTTTAACTCGCAATTTTAGAATAATTTTTCTGAACAAGGTTTAAATACTTGCCCCTGAATTCCCAAGAATATTAAGTTATCATGCCAGCATGAAACCAAATTTGTTAATATTTCACTCTTAAAGAACTATGAAAATATTATTTAATATTAATGAATGTATGAGGTGTTACGATACATATGCCCCATGGTATAGTATCTGCTTTTTGTAATGTTGTTTGGAAGCACTCTGCCCTGTGGACAGATGTGACTATCAAATTCAATGCCTGCAACACTTTTGCTGACCTTCAGCAAGCTCTGACTTTTTTATCATGAATTCTTTATCTTGCAAGATTTTTTTTTTTTTTTATTATTTTACCTGAAGAGAGCAGGCTGTGATCAGCAGAGAGATGCTTTTATCTTAATCATTGATCCCATATTCATAAATATTCAGATTTTCAGTCTCCCAGGAACACTGTTCACTATTTCTTGGTATCAAAAAAAAAAAGAAATTAAATCATTTTAATCGAAACTCAATACACTTAAGCTGATAGTCCATTTATATTAGTAGCATAAGACCATTTTTGTTTGTGTTTGTTTAATTCTGTACAATTCTAAGCTTGCAGTCTACAAAGCTTTCACATTAGGTGTAGCTCCATTTAATTCAAGAGGAATACTTACAAAGTGTCAGACCTTGAATTTGCAAAATCTGGAGGGAAGCATTTTCTTTATTCTTACTACCAGATTCTGGTAGAGTTGGCCTGTGATTAAACATGTCAAGGACCAAGAAACAAGTCAATACATTAAAAAAATAAATAAATCAGGCTGAAGCCTGACACCAGTATAAAACTGGAATAATGTCATCAAATTTAGTGGATTAAAACTGGTGCTTAGAAACAATCTGTCCATAGTGTCTTAGAAGGGAAGAAAGGAAGTTAAAGCACTTTTGAAATCATCTGTGTAGAAGGCACGAGTATGGAAATGGTCTTTGTGATGCAGTGAATTCAGCAAGTTATCTTAATTCCTTCAAGTCAGAGGCCTTCAATTTAGCATGCTCATAGAATAAACTATGTATATATTTTGTAAACATATATGCATTAGAATGAGAATGCCTGAAATAGTGATGACTATGACTTGGATAATCTCTTGCAGAGAGATCAAATTATACATTTTTATAATTTATTCTTTCTTTGTACATGAGTTTCACACAGATATTAGGAAGAAAACCAACCAAAAACTTACACACACACAAACTAACCTAATTTTTCTTATCATTAAATATGTATATATAGTTATATATATGTCATTTTATTATAATTTCTTTATAATTTAAGTTATGAGGCCACTCTATTGTCAAGTGCTGGGAAAGAGAAAAAGGAGGATTTACATTCTTAAATTTGGTTATTTCAGGTTATGCAGTCACTTGAATACAGGACATTGCCTGAAGTAAGAATATTATGCTTATCTCTACTCTGGTTTAATACATCCATGTAGTTGTAAAATTTTAGACCAGGATAAACTTACAAAATACCTGTCTGAATCACATGGTCTTGATAAACATGAAATTTTGGAGGTTGAGAGAGAGAAGACTTATCACACTACAAATATTTTGAATCTTTCATGTTATATTTCTAAATGTTATTATATGTAATTGGTGTAGGTAATACTTCTCCTCTATTAAAAGTTGTGTGAGAAGGTTTATAAGGTTTAAAATATTAAGGTTGTAAGTATGTTAAGTATCTTAAGTATCTAAAGTAAAGGATTGTGCCCTCTGAATTTTATATTTGTCAGCTAGGAGCAAAGTAGATTTTGTCCAGTAATTAATAATGCATATTGTTAATCAAAACAAAAACTTTGTTTGAACATTAAGAATAAACTTTGTATTGACTGGCCCAATAGTGGTCCAATAGTCATAAGATACTTTATCTGCCAGTACCCCAATATAAATAGTTTGGGTGGGTTTTTTTGTTTTGTTTGTTTGGTTGGTTGGGGTTTTTTGGAATAGCATTTGTAAAATTTTAGCAATAAACAGAAATGGATGATTTCCTTGACACATTTTTGGTACTACTGAGAAACCGTACTGTTAATTTTCCATCTGCAAAGAAATCTCTGTTACCACCATGAAGAACCGAGTGCTGAATTGCAGCCTGTCCCAAAAAAGCAAAATATTATCCCTTTAGTCTGATATAATTATTAGCATTTTCAAATCAAATTAAAAAACAGTTATTATTTTTTTGCAAAATATACCTCCTTTCTAACACAATGCCCCATACCAGTCTATTTTTTTAGATAAACAAATTTGAAATAAAAATCAAGGAAAAGAAATCTAATATCACCGAATATACATACTCTTGAAGAAACAGGGAACACTCTCAGTTTAATAGGCATTTAACTTACTGTGTGTTTCAGAGACATTTGCTCGACTTCAAAACCAGAGAATTTCCACTCTCTTGGTATTTTTTTCTAAGGGTAAATAAACATGACTATTAAATTTAACTTCTTATTGCACCCATTTAATTCCATGTAAAATTTTAATTTTCTTCAGTAGTTCTGGGATTTTACCAGCACTTGACAATGAAGTGTCCTCATAACTTCAATTGCAAAGAAATTATTGCATTTTATTATGGATTGTTTGGATCTGATGCATATATGTAGCAACAGTTTTGATGTAATTAAGGTAATATTGATACAATTTACTTAGCCACAACCAACTTGGTTCACCAACATTTTTACAATGGAATTATACAAAACACACAGAGGCATCTGGATATAGGGAGGAAGGGCCACACAGTGACTGGGTAACTGAATATTTCCACTCTGTTCATTCCGCTATCTCTGAAGCAATAGCTTAGAAATTGCATCTGACATTGCTACGACTACCTGGGAATTTGGAGAGGAGCACGTGGGAAAAAGAAGGTGATCTGTTAAGAGAGCAACTAAGGCAAATATTGCTAAATCTGTATGAGAGAGGAAAAGAGCTCTCATTCTAAATGCTTTGCTACTGTAAATGTTCTCTAAATCAGTGTTAGTATGATGCTGTCTGATTAGCCAACAAGAGTGTCATGGTTTAACCCCAGCTGGCAACTACGCACCACACCCCTTGTTGCTAGCCAAGCTAGGAGCAAGGGAAGGAGTTCATTGCAACATTAAACGCTATAGCCAAAGGGACCAGGAGTGGAGATTGTAATGAAAATACCTTTAAATTGTTGTAACCCATTATTTCAGTTGGATGTTGTAGGAATTAAAATAGCAAGAACCACCCAAACCAATGGAGGACAAGTCTTACAAGAAGCAATGCAAGTGCAGCAGTGACCCGACCTGAGCTGGCTTTCGTGTCCAGTAACTCTATGCACCTCCCCTGTCCTGAGTGACCACCATAAGAGATGGAGCCCAAAGTCATGGACTAAATGAACTCAATGGACATCTTGTGGATATTTCACAGGGGTGGTCCATAGACTAAGGGAATTATATCTGTGTATTATATCAAAGGATGGGAGGGGTGGTCGTGGTTAATGAGGATGTATTGGATAATGTGGGACCTGAGCATGACGTAAATGGTATGGAATAAGAGGTGGAGAATGTGCTGGTTTTGACTGGGATAGAGTTAATTTTTTTCCATAGTAGCTTGTATAAGATTGTTTTGGATTTGTGCTGGAAACAGTGTTGATAATACAGGGATGTTTTAGTTACTGCTGAGCAGTGCTTACACAGAGTCAAGGCCTTTTCTGCTTCACTCCACCCCACCAGCGAGTAGGCTGGGGGTGCACAAGAAGCTGGGAGGGGACACAGCCGGGACAGCTGACCTCAACTGACCAAAGGGATATTCCAGACCATATGACATCATGCTCAGCATATAAAGCTGGGGGAAGAAGAAGGAAGGGGGGGACATTGGGAGTGATGGTGTTTGTCTTCCCAAGTAAACCATTATGCGTAATGGAGCCCTGCTTTCCTGGAGATGGCTGAACACCTGCCTGCCGATGGGAAGGAGTGAATGAATTCCCTGTTTTGCTTTGCTTGCATGCATGGGTTTTGCTTTCCCTATTAACCTGTCTTTATCTCAACCCACAAGTTTTCTCACTTTTACCCTTCTGATTCTCTTTCCCAACCCACATGGGGGGAGTAAGTGAGCAGCTGTGTGGTGCTTAGTTGCCGGCTGGGGTTAAACCACGACAAAGAGTGCCACTTCTGGGACTGTATAAAGACCATTTTTTGCTAGCCAGTAAAAACCTAAAAAGGTCTGATAGTTAGTCTGCTTCTGTACCTCATTTCCTTCATTACTAATTTTCACCATGACTTTGCAAGCATGATATGGAAAATGTAGCAACAAAAAAAAAAAAGAGGGAAAGAGAGGGACAAAGCTTACATTCTCACACTCAGGGGTAGTACCAGAAAAGGAAAAAAAAAGTCCTTTCAGAGGCTATTTGTCTGATGACTGGCACAATGCAAGAAAATGAAGTTTCATTAAAATTAGCAACACTAATGAAGTTGTTTCTGATTGCCTAATTTCTCACCAGCAGGGTTTACCAGCTCCCCAGGTAATGAATATGGAGTTTGTTCTGGACATGTCCCGTTTTATTTTCATTTCATATTTTACCACTTTCCCAGGAACTGGTAAGACAACCAAAATAACTACAAATATCTCAGCTTTCCCCAAATTATTTTAATATCCTTATCAACAAAATTTGTTATACTGTTTGCACATAGTTGATGCCCCTGTGTACGTGTGAAAGAAAACCTGAGCGCTAATGACTTTCTACAATAGAAAAATGCATAAATGCTCTTAAAATAGATAAGTTTTCACTTAGGATAACTGAACTACAGCATTTTAAAGTGAAAAATAAGATATGTGAAATAGTGTTTTACCTGTCTAATCTTATAGTATATATAATCATCAGCATAATATCTGAAAGCTATATAACCATTATGAATGTTTTTATCCTCATAATGTCTCTTGGATGCAATAGACAGGGACGGAAGTAAAACCCCCATTTTACAGATGAAAGAAAGGAGCACAAAATAGATTATCACTTACCTAAACTGGCACAGCTGATGTGTGGTTACACTGGGAACTATAAAATTCTTAATGGTATGGTCCCTTTTATGGATAAAAACTTCTATAGATTGCTTTTCCTAATTCATAAATATGGCATATGAAAATAAATTACAATATTGCAAATAGAACTAAATAAACACAGCAAGAAAGGAAGCAAATATAAATGCTTGGTTCGTGCATAGTGCAGATTTTATACAATTTCATTATCATATAAATAGCTCACATATATAATCTTTCGTGCGTTAATTCTGATAAATGTTACAGTAAAAATTAAGATTAATTGAGGTTGCTTTGAAAGATTTGCTAGGAGTTATATCTGCGGTACTTTTTAGCCTAGTTACATTATGTTCTGAAAAGTTTCAGTATTCTATTAGTGATTTATTATATCTGCTTACTCGTATTTTTATAGACTGCTAAACTGTGTAAAATTGCTTTTTTCAGTCTTAACTTTTGATGCTTAGAATTCTTCGCTTTTTTTTTTAAGCTTGAGTCTTCAGAATATACAGAGATCTGCTAGAAGACTGAATTGCTAAGTGTTTTGGAAATTAATACATGATAGCTGAGAAGAAGCATTAAATCTGCATAAACCTACAAAGGTTCACAGCTAAAATGGGTTACAAAAAGAAATTGAAGGGCAAACATTATTTGTTGTCATTGAAGGACACTAAGTTTTCTCACAGTCACAAAGGTATCTAGGGATATATTAATTCTTCCTTTGGATCTTACAAATACAGAAGTACTGCATACCCTTCTATGTAGGCAGATGTTCAGATAAAGCAGCTGAGAGCAGGAAAGAACTTTATTTGGCATATTTAATGAAATATGCAGTGAAACACTAGGAGTCTGATTTTTTTACTGACTTACCCCTGGTGCAGATATTTTTGTCCTTAAAAACTGAATGAAAAATGGATTTAAAATATAACCACAGCAGAATGTCAGCATTTTATACTCACTTTGCACAGATTTACAAAACTACCTGTTATATATGATAAACTATGAAAAGGACATTTCAGTATGAAAGCCTCTCATTTCACAGCTGTACCAAACACAGCCTTTCATTTCAGAAGCCATAAAAAGCCTTGCATCACACTACTGCATCCTGAAAACCCATGACACAAACCACATTTTGGGGTATCTCCATTTCCGTTAGTGGATTGTATCAGAATCTTCTTGTATCCTATTGCCTTTCAGCTGCAGTTCAGCATTTACAAATTTTCACAACAGGAATTAAATTAACTTAGATGTCCTCTCTCCCACTTTTACCCTTTCTTCTCCCACATACGGCCAATTTTCCTTTGAATGTCATCCACACAGTTAGGTTAGAGTACTACAAGCAAACCAGATTTTCTTGTATGGCATTAACCACCCTGCTGCTTTGGTACTCTATCCAAAATAAACGGGCATAGTGGACCTTCAGTCAGTAGTGCCAGGCTTAGCAAAGCTTAGCAATGAAATTCCCCACAAAACTTAATAAAATATGAAAAGCATTTATCCCATTTTCAGTGAATAAATGCCATGTCCCAAAGTTAGTGTCATACTTTAAAATCACACAATAGCATATTAATGAATAGGGTTATTCTTTGTTGTTACTTTGCACTCTTCAGAATTCTATAATGCATATCATGCAAGTGTTCCTCTGGGATGAAACAGCAATAAATCTTTAATAAACTATGAACAACATTTCGGTCTGAGTGACAAACACTTTGCTACAAAAGTATTACTGGATAAATTATATTAAAAATAAACAAACGAGGAGATATTATTAAAAGTTTGCCTCTATTTTCAGATATGTATCTCATATTTGAGTTTGCTTGGAATTAAACACCAGTAAATCTTTAATGAGGTAATAATGAATATACCAATCACTTGAGAGTTTCTGACACATCAATATCCATAGAATAGTATCTTATTAAACTATTGCAGTTCCTTCCTTGATAAGCATTATATATTCAGTATTAATAATGCATGAGCATTTTTAATTCATTTCTGTTGTTACACCCTGTCCTTACTCCTGCAGCAACATTATTAAAACTGATTTTATAAATATCATTTTCTCAAGATACATATGTTAAGTGTGACTGGTACTGAAGAGTTGTAAATGTAGCTGAGTTTAAAATTCCTAATTTATTACTGATAAATAATACATGATTTAACAAACAGAATAGCGTTATACTTAAACTGTTCTTTCTACCAGATTGACCCAGAAGGAAGGAGAAAGCTCTGTCTTTTACAATTCTGACCTATATTTGTAAATTACTAATTTGTAAAGATCAGAGAACTATGCAGGTGTGAATGCTGATCTTTCCACTTTGACATTTGGCTTCTGAGGGTTCTCACTGCAATGCCATCCACATCTTTCTTACACTTCCACATGTCAATTGCTGTTATACTGAAGTCACAGTCCTAATCTGATTCAGAGTACGACATCCCTTTAAAGACAGGGAAAACTCCATTCCCTTTGGCTTCTGTCTTTACCTGACACAGTGCCACTTACAATTGTTTTCTACCAGACCGAAACACTGAAAGGTTCTGCACTGACATTGCCCTGCTGTCCTCTGAAGTCAATCGGACAAGCACATAAAGCAGCACTGGTTAGAAATGAGACAGGGCGAGAACTGCATTTTGTAAATGGAGATTTAAACCACTTGGCAGAATTTAAGGGGAGTTTAAGGTAAAACAAGGGAAGAGCTGCCTCTATATCCTGCACTGTTTGACTGCACCCATGTCCAAGCATTTTTTTTTAATCACTTGATGATTTTACTTCATGAATGTTAAATCACTTCACGGTTACTAATGAGTGATTTCTTGTGAGATCTGTGCCTAACAAGTAAAAGGTAAGTATCATTTCCTGAAATCACTGATAAGGAAACTGAAACTCGGTGACATGCTGTGATTAGCTTGTATAATCCCTGGTAGTCTCTGGCAGGGCTGGATCACTTAAAAGATATTACTATGCTTTTTCCAAAAGGCACCTTATATTTCATGTTTCTATAGACAATTTACCACCCTTTTACTGATGTATTTTAAATAGTACATCATTATTAAATGTGATCACCTTACCACTAATAATGATTTTGATAATGGTGACATTTAGGTGTTCAGCTGCAGTCCTATTAACAGTTGGTTCCCTATTGAGCTCCAAACTTTGAACGTATGACAGAAGGACCTTATAAGGGTAGAATGTAGTAGAAGATCAGATACAACAGAAAGGGTTGTGATCAGGGGCTAGAAGTCCAGCTGGAGGCTAGTCACCTGTGGTGTACCCCAGGAGTGGATATCGGGGTCATCACTGCTTAACATCTTCATTAATGACATGGATGATGGGACCAAATGCACCCTTAGAAAATTTGCAGAGGATATAACATTTAGAGGAGCGGTTGATACGCCAGATTTATGCTGTCTTTCAGAGAGGCCTCAACAGGTCGATGAAATGGGCTAACAAGAACCTCATGAAGTTCAACAACAGGAAATGCAAAGTCCTGCACCTCTGGAGGAGTAGCACCATACACTAGCACAGACTGTGGGCTGACTGGCTAGAAAGCAGCTTTGTAGAGAAAGGCCTGGGGATCCTGGGAGAGAACAAGCTGACCATGATCCAGCAATACGTCCCTGCAGCAAAGAAGGCCCACAACAACCTAGGCTGCATTAGGAAGGTTGTTGCCAGCAGGTCAGGTAAGGTGATCCTTCCCTTCTCCTCAGCACAGGTGAGACACATCTGGAATGCTGGGTCCAGTGCCAGGGTCTACAGTACAAAAGAGACATGGACATACTGAAGCAAGCCCAGTGAAGGTCCATGAAGGTGATTACAGGATAGAGGCTGAGAGAGCTGGGACTGTTCAGCCCGGAGAAGAGAAAGCTCTTATTTATACACATGGATAAGACACCCCCCCCCGAGGCTGGGAAGGAGCAAAAAAGATGGAGCCAGACTCTTCTCAGTGGCACCCAGTGACAGGACAAGAAGCAATTGACAGAAACTGAAATTCAGGAAATTCCATTTAAACAGAAAAAAAGCTTTGTTTGTAACTGTGGGGGTGCTCAAGCACTGGAACAGTTTGCCAAGAGAAGTTGTGGAGTCTCCATTCTTAAAAATATCCAACATCAAACTGGACATGGTCCTGAGCAACCTGCTGTAGCTTACCTTGCTTTGAGCATAGGGTCAGACTAGATGTTCTCCAACCTCAACCATTCTGTGATTCTAAAAAAGAGTGAGCAGGTAGTAATGAGACTACCTTGAACAGTGTGATACACGATAGGAACAGCATATTTGCTTTTCTTAACTATGGGATATAATGTGAATGACAGACAGAAATTGAGAGAGTTCTTTATTCTGTTTACAGTCAAAACATATAATTTGAACAAGCAACCCAGAACCTTCAGCAACGGAGTTACTAGAGAAAAACAAGAGAGATAAAGACTCTTCTGAACAGTTGAGAGTTTCTATTGGTACTGCAAGGCTTTAATTGAGATTATTTCTGAAATCAAAGAACACTGGAAAGTCACTAAAAGCTGTTTGATTTTCTATTGCCATTTTTCAGCTGTCTAAAGTTGCCTTATGTTTACACTGTTGTATAATGCTTAGGCTCTGCAAGCCCCAGGGAATTACATAAAAATACTTTGCAAGACACAGTGCTGGCCATGAGACTTCTTTCATGGTTAAATCATATTCAGGTCTAATAAAGTATTATGAAGATCACTCCACTAGTACTAGCAGCACAGAAATAAAATGACTGTCAAAGAGCTGGCAAACTGAACAGTGAGAGGTAGACAAGGCAATCAAAAGAACAGTTACGACGTGTGCAGTATTCTCTTCAGTAAGCGTTAAGATGCTGCTTTTTCCAAAGTTTAAGAGTTCTGAAAATTCCTCTGTCACAGGCAGCTCAGATGCAGAACTAGTTTATTTTGATTTGCATTAAATTTCAAACCATAGTCTATCCATAGTCTTTTCCACTTTTGTGGTGGAAATACCTAAGTGGTGGATAAAAACTATTACTAATCAAGCTTTTAAAAACCAAACCAAACCAAACTAAACCAAACCAAACCAACACCAAAAAAAAAAAAAAAAGCTGGAAAAAACAGGAATCTTCCATAAGAAGTTTGTAGATTTATGCACCTCAGAGCCCTCAAGGCCACAGCCTCACCCCAGTTGCTGGTACAGACCCATTCAGTCACACGCGCGTGCATGCACACGCATGCACAGAGCTCTCTGGCAGCTGGTCAGGCTCCCTGGCTCTCCTGTGAGTGACCCCCAGGTCACTTCTCTTACTCAGTGGCTAGCCCGGCATGATCTTCACTAGTGTTCACACACTCCCTCGCACAGCCACACTCTCTCCAGGTGCTGGCACATGGGCCTCTGACCCCTGGTCCCACCCCAGCTGCTGGCACTCAGCCCCCCCATACACACACAGAGACTAGAGAGTCCCTCACCCAGGAAAAGAGTGAGAAATTGAGTTTAATGAGGAGATAGGACAGACTGCGTTGATCAGGCACAGGCCATGGCCAGACAAGTGTATCGACCAGCAATCTGTTTGCCATAACCGGCCCTTTCTATCCCCTTATCCATTTATTCTCCCACACTTGTTACTCCCAAAATCACCTAGATCTCTCCCTTTCCCTGGTTCCTCCCCTAAACATCCCATCATGTCTTGTGCAATCTTGAAATGCTTTCCCCCTACATCCCTTAACGTCCCATATCCCAGAGGTCAGTAACCCCCCCTGGAAAGGTGCTCTGGAGAGTTGCTCCTGTTGACTTATTTTGATGGGTTTCATGCCTGGACACTGGGACTGAAGCTTTCCTGGGACAGCCCTGGAAGGGGTCTGGTCAAGGTGTCCCTTCCCCTGAGTCCCTAATTTGGGTTCTCTCCACCTGCCATTATGCCACTGTGCTCCTCTGGGTTTGTAGAAATGGGCCTCTGATGGGCTGATGGCTCCTGTGATGCACCTGGGTGGGGTAGTATTTGTCATCCTCCACCCACCATTGTCTCTCTGAGCTTCTTTGTGGGTGTGCAGATGAGCTTTTTATCACATAACATAAAAAATGGCAGATAAATCATATTTGAAAATATCTTTTTCTATAAAGGGAGCACAGAGAAAATATCAGAGACATAGATATATTGTAGAGTTCATAGTTAAAGACTTTGGACTTCAGAGATGACTAAGTTTGCAGAGTGTCTATTGTCCTGGTACACTAGACATTTTTGCCTCTAACAGGAAGTATTTCTACCACTTATTCTCTGAATCACAAACACTATGGTCATTTCTGAAGTTATCTGAAGCCCTGATTTCACTTTTTGTAAAAGCAGATTTTTTAGTATGTTTGGTTAGAGATGAGAATATTCAGTTCTAGTGTCTTTCTGCATAATAAAGAGTGGTTTGGGGATATATTTTTTTTATGACTTTGCTTCAAGCTATGGTCTCTGCAGAAGGAGTGAAATGGTGTTTGATATATATGCTTTCCTTAACACAGGCCAGAGGAAAACAGGATATTTCAGTGAATTTGGTGCATGTTTATTTGCAAGTGTATATTCATATGAACATCTACAGTTCCAAATGAGAAAATTCCTAAAGGATATATGTTCACCTTTTTTATTAATTATTCTGGGAACAGCTGCAGTGGTTTCTTTCTTTTCTATTACTATTAGGCACACAGGTGAGTCCATTGAATTTGCTTTGTGGTGCTGTCTGTGTCTGATAAAGCATTTCAACTTATATTTTACCAGATTTTGTTTAATCAGTTCCAAGCACTGAGCAGTTACTTTTGCATGTCTTTCAACACTTGGTAAAGTCATTTTAAGTGCTCATGTGTAACATAAAAGATCAGTGTACATTTAGAAGAAATGTGGCTGCCTTTCAAGTGTGATGCCATATTTAATTTTCATTTCTACACCCTCTATAATGGAGAAATATACAATTACATTAATTAAGTTTCCCAACCCACATGTGACACTACAAGTTTCTGTAATGCTTTGTTTTTACAGAAGTAAAAAGAAGAAAATATAGAAAATAATAATACAAAAACCTAAGGCAAAGAATAGAATTGATATACCCATCAACTTGGTAGACCCAATGATATAAGATGGAGTCCTACAAGAATATGAGATGGAGATTGTTCTTTTGTTAAGTACCAATGACACTGTGGGATACTGGGCCATCATGGTTTCTCTCAATAATGAAGGGAGGCAATAAAATTCATCATAATATTCACTCCTCAGAATAATGCTATTTTATGTAAGCTGATTCATTTTTTTATTGGACACAGAGTAATGTTATCGCTATCTGAATGATAGACTATAGCAGTGTCTATAATTAATTTAGTACCTCAAAACATAGGACAACTGTTTCTCATTGTGTTCATTAGTGGCCACAACCAACCTAGTCCTTAGAAAAGCAGTGGTACCACCGTTACTGTATCAGTTTATGACCATCTGCAACTGCCAGATTAACACGAGATTTTTTAATATCCTTAGGATGTTCAAACCAGCATGGTCCTATTGCTCTGTCTCCTGAATGTGGTTCAGGTCGTGATCTTGTTTAAGGTTAAACAATTATTTAAGAATACCATCTAGAGATCAATCCCAGTGACAGGCACTGTAGCTACTCAAATCCCATTGACAGGCACTGTGGCTACTCCAACCCCCATGACAGGCACTGTGGCTACTCAAACCCCAGCGACAGGCACTGCAACTACTCCAGCCCCCACGACAGGCATTGCAGCTACTCAAACCGTGGCAACAGGCACTGTGGCTACTTAAACCCCCACGACAGGCACTGTGGCTGAACCAGAGAACCAACCCTGCTGGTATCAGTTGCCTCTATACACAAGAAGAAATACACAAGAAAATCAACTCATTTAGTAAGGGAAAAAGATGAACCAGGGCCATCACGGGAACAGGAGCAGGAAGAGGCAGAACCCATAAATGAAATGGTAACCACCCGATCCCTATCCCTGAGTGAGCTGC
>NW_008795018.1:3671153-3682363 GCF_000699145.1 Aptenodytes forsteri
TACTACTACTCTGCTACTACTACTACTACTATTTTACTTTATTTTATTTCAATTATTGAACTGTTCTTATCTCAACCCACGAGCTTTATCTCTTTTATTCCTCTGATTCTCTCCTCCATCCCACCGGAGCACAGGGTGGGGAAGTGAGTGGCTGTGTGGTGCTCAGTTGCCGGCTGAGGTTAAACCACGACACAGCCTAAATGTGCTCACAGCAAACATTGCTTGTTCTTAGTGTTCTCTTTCCCTGACTGGAGTATATTGATAGTTGTTTGTCTTTCTCTTCCTCTGATTCTCTCCTCCATCCCACCGGAGCACAGGGTGGGGAAGTGAGTGGCTGTGTGGTGCTCAGTTGCTGGCTGAGGTTAAACCACGACACAGCCTAAATGTGCTCACAGCAAACATTGCTTGTTCTTAGTGTTCTCTTTCCCTGACTGGAGTATATTGATAGTTGTTTGTCTTTCTCTAGGTGATTTTGTAGATTGTTACTCATATAACATTGTTTTAACACCTTTTTCCTTATGTCTTATGACAGAAATTTATAGGAAAAATGACTAATTTACAGCATGATCTGAATATAGCAAAGATAGAATTGTCTCTAGTATCTTTAGGGATCTGTTTTCATGGTTTGGGACTGGCTATTAACCACTACCAATAGTTTTCTTACAGCAGCAACTATTACATTCTGCTCCATTTCTGCAGCTTATTTATGTCCAGTCTTTTCAAGCACTTTCAGGAAATCATTGGAAGAATTTCCATAGCTACAAGGCAAAGAAGTGGTGCAAATAAATGTTGATTTACTAAATATTAATACCATTCTTCACTGTTTACTTTTGTGACTTTTTCATTATTAACATACATATAATCATTATTTAAATGTGATTTGCCAGATTGATGGATTGTAGGTCAAGCCTTCTTTACATTAGTATATTCATTGCCATCACTAAAGAACTAGTATTAGTTAAGTAATGGATGTTGTATACCCTTAAGTGTCCAGGCACTGAAAATATGGCATGTATACAAATACAAACAGAAAGAGTAAAGTTTGTTGGATATTTCCTAAGTTTTTACTTTAAGACATTTCTGTATGTCTCACATATTATATTATTACATTAGCATTCTATCTTTAAATGGATTTATTCATGGGACATACATATGTGATGAAATATAATTAATATTGTTTATTCTAATGGTATCCTTGCCATTCTACTGTCTGTGTAGACATGCCAATGACTTTCATGCTGTACTTTCAAAAAGAAGCTAACTTTTCCAAGAAGCCTTCAAACTTTTCTTTAAAAACACTTGAACTCTTACCAAATAAAATAGGAGATTTGACTCTGAAAGCAAATATTCTATACTAATTCTAACAGTGGATGATTCAAAATGTATGTGTGCTTTTACATGTAAACAAGCAGTTGTGCATTTTCCCACCTGCTTTCTTTGCTTCTCTGTGTGCACTTACCTGTATTTGTTGTAAAGAATTGTCAAAGAGTATTTTTTGGTAAAACTACGGTAGAATGACAATACCAAGAGAGTTCATATTGACTTGAGATCCTATTTTGCAAGGCTCAGATACGCAGATAGTAAAGATCCCTGGTCCAGATTATTTGTTTAAAGCAATAAAGAGCAAATAATATTCATTGCAATAATCACTATCAAGAGTAAGATCTGGTCACATCTTAGTGATCTCAGATCATCCTAATACTGATTTACTTTAAGACCACCTATCCTGAACTACTGTTCAGCCAAGACGCCATTTTTCCATTGGCGTATTATGGGCATCAGAAGTATGGAATGGCTGTAGACAAATTTGGGAAAGATGTCTTGCTTTAAGGTAGCATAAACAGAAGCAGGAGAATATCTAAAGCATTAGATAAGTGTTTTTACAAGGCCAGCATTACAGATGGATGGAAGATAAAGGAAAGAAAAAAATAGAAAGGGTCATAGTTGTGAGGGATGTTAAGGAGAGGTGTGAATTATTACTGTGAAACACAGGGAGCCAGTACAATGATTAAAAGGTTGGAAAGGTGACAACAGTCAGTGATGGTCAAGGAAGACAATCCTAGCAGCTATGCTTTTTAAAGGCTGGATCAGGGCCATGAGGGTGTCAGGGGTGGCAGAACAGAAGATGTTGCAGTAGTTAAGACAAGAGTGAGGGCTCAAGGAGTCAGCAAAAAAAGAAAAGGCCAAGCACCGGAAAAGTTATACAAGAAAAGTGAATGGATTACAAAAGGTTTACAATCCATGAGCTGTGGAAGATGAACAAGCTGAAGATGAATCCCAGGTTATGAGACTGAGTGACAAGGAGGGGGATGATGTTGTCAACATTGATGGGAAATGGGGAGGAAGAATGGCTCAAAAGGAAAAGCAAACAGCTGAGTTTTGCTGTATGTGTTAAGTCTAGCTTGCTGGCAAGATGTCATCCAGGAATAGATGTCTGAAAGACAGGCTGAAAGACAGGTTGGGGTAGAGAGACAAAGGAGGGAAGGGAAGGAAAGGGAAGGGAAGGCAAGGCAAGGGAAGGGAAGGGAAGGGAAGGGAAAGGGAAATAATGATTTTTGAACTTAATCTTCTGTTGGTGCTCCTTACAGTGGGAATAAGAGCAACATATGTGATTGTTAGATTATTTTTATTTCATGACAAAACACGATTTCATTTCTATTGCAGTATACTGAACATAAAAGATTTAAATAAGGGAGTCCATAAGAAGTGAAAGTCACCTAGATATCACAACAATAAGTTTAGTCAATACTTCTGGATTAGAACTTAAATTACTGATGACATTAAAGATGGATATAGAAAATTCTTGGTAGTGATTCTCATTTAGTTCTTATGGTCTTCATTCAATTCCTATGCTGTTGCACAGGGAAAGTATTTCTTCTTCCACTTTTCTATCTTTCTTTTCCTTTTTTCTTTTTCTTTTTTTCTCCTGAGGACATTAAAAATGTACTCTCTTGCCTGAGTACCAGCCCAGCTGCATTTTCAATTACATTGTTTTATATCAAAAGACATTTCCCCCTGTATGAAATATCTACAGTAAATAACAAATTATCACTAGGAATAATTTATCTGATTATGTGACATCACATTAGCAATGAAAACCAGATGACGATACAGTGTCTTCTCAAACCACCTGCTAGGTTTAGTTGCTGAGACCTAGACCTTGCCTGCATGTAGATACCCCAAAAGTGGGATAATTTAACAGAGATACCAAGTTATGGGTTTGACTGCATCTAATGGGTTAAGGGCTTTGACAGACAAAATATGGTATGTACCCAAGGAAAAAAAAAAAGAGGAAGAGAAAGACTGGAGTTATTCAGACCTCTTTTTGCCATAGTGAAAAAATATATCATACTGGGTGCAGGCTCATGACTGGAGATATACAGCAGAAGAGGCAAGCTGAGTTGGTTAGTTTGGATGAAAGGGACAGGAAACGTAAAACCATATGTCTGTCAAAATCTAGTCAGTATAGATTCACAGTGTAAATGTCAAAAAAGAGATAAATTAAGAGGTAATTAAAATCTAGAAATTAAACCCTAGTTTGTCTTCATTGGTTATTAAGGAAATCTGAAATTATGCATTGTGATATACACTTGTACTTTGCAGATAACTAAAATTCAGTAAGATGATTCCAGTAAGATGCACAGGATTTGAGCAAATATGTATGTATTGAGGTATTAATACAGAGATGATGGCTTGACTTGTGTTTACAGGTGAGCTTATCTAAGCTAAGGGAGAGAAAGTACCAAAGGCTGGTCGTCCTGAGTACTTGTGAGGGGTACACATCTTACAGGAAGGTGGATGGGGAATGAAGATTACCCAATAGTCACTACATTAAAGAATGAGATGAGACTCAAGGTTAAGGCCTTGCTACAAACCAGAGAAAGAAGATACTTAAGTGTACCTGATTTTGCATTTTAGGTAAATGCCTCGACTGCTAGGCTTTGAAATATTCTCACATAAAGGAGGAAGGGGAGATCTTTGTCTTAGCTTAATATCATTTTGATGCAGAAAATGACTGGGGGCAAGGTGCACATAATGACATACATATGTAAAGAAAATAAGTGATACTATGTTTGTTGCTCACCTTGTGTAGCTCCTGACCCACCCTGGATCAAAGCTGGCTTGGATCTGCTCTTCCTGAACATGGAGAGGGGGGCCGGGACCAACAGTGAAGCGGTTTCTGCAGGCTGGGTCTCAGCTTGTCTGAACAGCAATGATATGAAGCAGCATATATTGAGAGAGGTAAACAGGTCTTTTGGTGTTTTTTAGGACCTTTTAAATGAAAAACAGATTGAAACTGGGAAGCACTCAGGTCATGAAAATATCCCTGGACAAAGCCAAAGCAGCTTTGAGATCTCTTAGGGGTTTTCTCAGAGCCAGCTGCATTCCCAGCACTTATTTAACATTACATTCCACCCTGTTATGTGCTGACAGCATAGAACAAGTTTAAATTCATTATCCATTGGATTAAGGCAAATAAGACACAAAAAATTAATGAACCACACAATTTTATTGAATTTATTGGTTGCAAGCACAATTGACAGACAGCTTGCTGTACAATTGTATTTGGTAGCTCATAAGGGAGAAAGGAGAGGAAGCATTAACTAATGCTTTGATCTTTTCCTTATCCTCCTCTGTCACCAGAAGCCTCCAATTGTGAAAGCCATTCCTGCTAGCTCTGATACTTTGAAGGATTATGTCCTTCCCTTTTGTCACTTCAAAACTGACTTTCTCCTGGAAGGTTTGGACAAAGATTAATCCTTGCTAGGAGAAATACTGCATATGTTTTGGGCAAGCCACTTGACTCCAGGAAAGATCTTGGTCTTGGCTTTTTCTCCCACTGGAAAGGATCAGGCTCAGCTGGGTAAGCTCCAAGAGCTCTGGTACGGCTGCCATGGTTGCCTGCAATTGATCATCTGTGGCCATTTCCTTTTGTTAGGTCCCTAGAAACATCAAGGGATTTAAAAGTCCCTAAAAGAGATTAAAACAGAGCATGGATTTTAGGAGTCTTCGCATCATTAAACTGTACAACTGCTATCTTGCGTAATATGTATTCTTACTGCAGTTATACACTTTTCCTGGTTTATTAAGCTCCTTTACAGATGACTTGAATGCCCAGCCAGTCTTCTAGTGCATTTGGGACCCCCCTCACCACCCACACATGCAGAAGCCTGTAAATAGCCTGTGGAGCAATAAGAGCTCTGACCTCACAGTTCCCTTTGGACACTAATGTAAAATAAATAACCCACTGCAACAGCAGGGTAAGTATTTATAAGTCTTGTGCAGGAGTCATACTCAGCATAGGGAACAGTATTTCAGTGAAACACTTCAGATCACACATGCTTTGCTTTATTTCCTTCCTAATCTTACAAATAAACAAATCCTTTTTTGTTATGTTCACACTGCATCACAGTTTGAAAAACATTCAGCTAACTTGGGGGAAGCTCAAGCTGCTCCTGAAACATTGCTTTCGGTCTAAAGTTTGGATATTGTCTCACTTGTATAATCAAATGTCTATCAGTCAAACCTCTCACAGCTTCACTTATCTTATTCAAAATATCTCTGCTTTTGTTTTCACTCTGCCTGCATTAAGTCTCATGTAGTAGTCTGACGGCCACATTTTCAATATACATGTCTTATTTCAAGTCTTTCTTTTATTCCTAGCAGCTGTCATAGTTTTCCCTTTCTATTAGAGTAATATTTGTCTTACTTTAGTGATTTGTTTTATTATATCCAGTTGTTGTACCTATACTTTATTATTTTCCTATTCCCTCACTACTTTCTTTGTTATTTTGCCTTCTTCTCCCCAATATTTACCTTATGCACTTAATATCTTTCTTCTGTTAACATGTGCTTCCACCAGAATTTCTCTTCATTTTTGTTTCCTTATATTTTTGTCTTCTGAGATTTACCTTATTACTCTTGCCAGGTATTTACATCACACTCACTAGTTGTCTCTTTTATGTGTTGGTTTTAATATTTATTTTGTCTTGTCTGTTTCCCTTCATGATAAATCCAATAACATCTCTCTCTGTTTCTCATATTGAAATATATCTCACCACAATATATAGGAAGTTTATAGTGGTGACATGGCAACTAGTAGCTCAAACTCATTGCTCCTTTCAACTAAAACAGAGACAAAGTTAAGGGTTTCAGAGGCAAAAGAGCAAATGTCTGTATGACAATCTTCCTGTCTTCAGTATTATTGTTTTTAAGTATATCTGGAACCTGAGGTCTTTACAAGAGTGACCTCCTTGTATGTCAATACATGGGGAAAAGTGACAGGGTGAGTACATTCAGGGAAGAGAAGAGCTACCTCTGTTAGAAACTTGGAGGTTCTCCTCTTGATAGCAGGTCCCTCCGCAATCTCTTCTCCTGTTGTCCCTATTCTCTTCCAGCTCCAAAAGAATAGAGAACATGCCCTCTTTAATGAACAGCATGGCAGGCTCTGTGGACCTTGTTCTGACTGGAGAAAGGTGTTTTATGCTTTCTCATAACTACTACAGTTAAACTAATCCCAGTAATTAACTACTAAAGCTTAGTGACTGGTGCACTTGTAGAGATATGTATGGCGAAACCACAATTTAATCTATAAACTGCAATATTTACCTAACTTGTAAAGGAGAGATGGAGTAATTTTCTTTTTTTCATGGGTCTTCTATGTCTTCTGTCTTCATTACAAACTAGCACTTACCCCTTTGACCTTACACTCCTTGATGTAGCCAAGGAATAATTCTCCATTTATGTACACAGAGAAAAGATCACATTATGTTCTCCTTTGCTATTCCTCTTTTTCTTTCATTAATTCACTCTTCACTCTCATTCACTCTTGCTTTCTTCACCTCCTTTCTTTATTTTCAGAATGCCAATACAAATCTTACTACTGTGAGAGGACTGTCAGACTTCTAACAGGTTCAGAACTCTGCATCAATCAGGCAAAATGTTCTACATCTTCACAATGACTAAGGAGGTCACCACTGCATCTCCAGAAAAGGAGCTATTAGGAGATTTTTAAAAGCTGAAGAAGTATGAGAGTTCATTTTGTACTGGAGTTTGCAGCCGGGTTATGGAAAAACCTGAGATTTGAGCCAGTTCTTCTACAACAACTTTTTATTTACTGCCAGTGGAAAACTGAATAACTTGAACTATGTGCTGTCCCAAATCAATTGCATATTCCTCTTTCAAAAGCAGTTTAATTTTCATTTTGCAGGTGACAGAGGAAAGTATTCCTGAAAACCTTCATAACGTTTCACAAAACAAGTCTGACTAAATTTTGCCCTAAATCTCAAGTGTGTACTTGCCACCCAAATTCTGAACTTCTAAAGAGGGTATGTTCACCTCTGTGTCCCTGTATTGCCTCCTACTTAGGCTGCAGTACACTTTGACAACTCATCTCCAAAAAGAGTGATTCAAGGGCCTTACTGCTAGTTCAAGTCAAACCAAAGTTGTCCAATTTTGTTTTATACTACAAGAGGACGAAATGGTGGAACAAAAGCAACCTGCAGTTACTGTACTTTGAATGTGAAGAGGAAGGCAATGCCAAGATTAACAGAATGTGGAACAGGATTCTGCAATCCATCACTACCTTCCTCTCAGCTGGAGGTGGGGTTGTCGAACAGATGTGTCGGGATTTCTGCAGAGAAAGGAAAAAGGACCTGGACAAACACAAAAGGAAAGCATGATCCATTGAAGGGTGTCTTGAGAGAGGGTGGGTTAAAAAGGACTCTGCTATGTCACTCAAACTATCCCCAGTCAATCAGTCCCTAGGACATTACCTACTCATGCTTTTCTATTTGGCACACAGTACAAAGTATCTGAGGGAAGCATCATAACAGAAGGCATTTTATCCTTCTGTGTACCAAGTCCGTCTACAAAGCAAAACAAAGAGCAATCTGATTCCCAGTATTTTAAGAAGTTTTTATCTCTGATTTTGATGCGTGACACACAGCCTTCACACTTATTGTAGATTTCTGTTTAGTCCCATGGATATAAGTAGGCCAACAAGGTTTTATGAACCGTGTCACCATAAACTCAGAAAGAAACTATGTATGCAGAGTGTATAGAACAAGCTCACAGAAACATCTCAAGGCTTCGTCTGTCAAGCTCAAGGATGGATTTTTTTTTTTTTTTACTCGAAGATGTGGCAGGTGCATCCGCCCTGACAAAGACTGGGGGCATTAAGACTGCTGCATCCTTACCTTTCACGCCCTTACTTTCACGCCTTTAAGGTTGCGAGTGCTGACCGTCACGTACACACTTTGGGCCAGTAATTATGGTCACGTATACACCTCGGGCAAGGAGTAAGAAAGTCAAGGCCCTCAGCCAATTAGAACTGACCACAGATCAGATTCGACTAGGGTATAAATGGAGCCCCACCGGAGGGCAAGTGGAGCTGGTCCTCCTCGGAGCAGCGGGTCTGCAGTCGGGGTGAGTGACTGTGCACATTTTGGATCCTCCTTTCTAAAGCCGGCTGTGCAGTATTAATCCCTCATACACCATCCTGAACCTGTGGTTTACCGATGTTGTCGGAGGGTTGACGCCTTATTTCTAGTTAGTTTTCTGCTAAACAACTTTGGTTTAAATAAAGATTATTTTTGAAAGTATCACCTGCCTAATCTGATCCCGTGAATCTCTGTGACAGAAGGCAACATGTCTTCAGAACTAGGGAACTTAACAAGAAGTTGCAGGTCAAAGTTAACATGGCAAGACACTGCTAAAGAATTAAAAGACCAACTTCCAATGTATTGGACAAATGGGTATGTTAGGTTTCATATATTGATTACATATATTGCTATGTCTGGAGTCAGAGATTATTCAGGAAGTTGATTAGAAAATGTACCTTTCAGCCATATTGCTTTCAGCTTATCTAAACCTGACACTTCAAGATATGGCTATGCATAATGAGGCAGAAAAGTATTTCTAGTGGATTTTATTAATTTGCTTCAGATAGATGAGGTTGACTAAAAAGTGAAATGTCCAAATATACACCACCTTGGTCATTGCTGTTTGCACTTTTCAAGCACTTGGTATGTTTTCCTTTCAGAGGCTTGGCATTTTGGACATCAAAGAAATATGAACATACAAAACTTGGTGAAAAATTGTGACTAATTATTAGGAGTGGAAGTTGGGAAGGGGGACTTTAATATCACTTCTGTATTTTCTTTCAGAATATGAAAGGGACAAATGACAGCAAAGGAAAGCTGTCTCACTTGCTGGAGTGGTAATAACAGTCCCAGTGGGGCATGGACTCAGCAACTTGAAAACTCCGAAAAAGCAGAGTTCAAAATCTGAGTATTACAATATTTCAGATTAGGCTATTAACTTCCTGTCTGAAAGTCAGTATTTCTTTCTGCCTGGCTCCTTGATATGGAGTACTTTCTAAATAGTATCCATCTGATTAACGGTAGGATTTTTTCATCAATGTGAATAACTAAATTAATTGTGAAAGAAGGATCGTTGTAATCTTCAGGTAGTGGTGGGATTGGATATATTACTATTTGCACATCTCTAGAACCAGTCCCATTATGTATAAATTGGAATTTGATTTAAGCATCTAATTTATATATATAAGACTTTAAACCAAGACTTTGGTTTAAATTTTCAAGCCAAGATTAATAAATCTGCCTAGTAAATCAGTCTTTTTTAACTAATAAACTGGGTTTCATAAAATAGATCTTAATACCCAGAGTATATGAAGTCTTGACTTATAAATCACAGATATGACTTAAAATCAGTCATATTGCTTATAAATCAGCACTGCTACTTTAAAAAGTGCCATGCTTCTGAAAAAGGTGTAAGACAAATATTCCTTACTTTATATATGTATATTTAATTTAGGTATTTAAAATGAAAGCAATTATAAAGCTGCTTCTAAAATGGTTATTTGAAAAACAGCACCTTAAAGAAGTGATAGAGCAGAGGGGGAATTTTATTGGTATTCATAAATGTGCACCTTGCCATTTGTAACTGTCTTTGTACTCTCCCCTCTGCACAGGCTGCCTATCAGAGTCGTAGTATGCTGTCAAGATTGTTGCAGGTCTGATGCTTGTTTTTCTCCTGTTTGGGTTTTTTCAAATATGCCCTTGCCAGTCTCAGTAACAAGAGATGGACTGCTTTAGTTTATTCATTCCCAGATACTATTTTAGAGGTTGGGGTTAAACCATAGTTTACAACCTGCAACTTTGAGTAGGTGGAAAAAGTGAGAGGAAGAGATTAACAGATTCTTAAAAATACTGAAAGTAAGATTTTTTTTCTAATATTCTTCAGTGAGTTTCTTCTTTTCTTGTGTTTAGTCGGAGCATTTGTGAATAATCCCATATCCTTCAGTCAGCTACTCAGGGAATAAGTAAAATTCCAACAGACTTCTAGAGCTGACTTCAGTGTACATAGGAAAACTCAGTCAATTCTTTCCCTAAAGTTCTTAAATGTTTAGGTTTAGTGTGATTTGGTTTTGCATTTTGGGTGATGGCTTTTTTGTTTTTGTTTTTGTTTTTGTTTGTTTGTTTTTGAGGAAGAGAGAGCTGCTTTTTCAGTTAGTAGGAAATAAGTGTATAAAGTACCATATAAAACTATAAACTATAATTACTTCAAGTCAAACTTGTATGAGTTAAATATAGTCATTAAAATGCTTTCACCACTCTTCCCTACAGTTCTGTATACCAGTTTTCAACTTTCGAATGTTATAAAAAACTTTCCATATACAGAAGCAGAGACTTTCTTTCCTTCTTCCCCATTTAAACCCATAACATCTCCTGCACAGATCAAAACTGATGAATTTTTCATTTGACACTGGAAAGACTCAGGTTCTTACCTTCATTCATTCTACACTTCTCCCATGCTGGACCAGGACCCTGACCAGAAGGCTGCTAGAGAGCGTAACAGAGAGAAATAAATGCCTTTCAGTTTTCCCTGCTTTACTTTGCATAGGTATTATATTAAAATATAATCACTACAAGGTTTACAATATAACCCCTGCCAAAAGTAGATCTTTAGGACAGACACATATGGTCTGCTTTAGCTTTCTCCTTCTTTCATTTCAATAAGAATTCTTAAGCACAATTTCTTCTTCTCTATAACCAGTGTTCTTAATGGAAATGTTTAAATTAATTGAAAATTTCTGCCAAAAAAGTTTTCTCAAAAACTATCACATCCTATCAAACTTTACTTTAAAACATTTTCCCTCTCACAAATTTCTTCTTCTTCCTTTCTTA
>NW_008795018.1:3682391-3687984 GCF_000699145.1 Aptenodytes forsteri
TCTTTATATTCTTTCTTTTTTTTTTTTTTAATGACTGGGAGTCTCCTTACACAGTGAGGAGTCCTAATAACCAAGTTCTCGGTTTACCTTGGTCAGTTCTTGATTTTTGTAGGCACATTTGTTGGTGTAATATTTTTCCTGTAATTATTATCCAGGAGACCAGGTGCAAAACTGATATTACTATCAACTTGGAACTAAATAAATGGAATTTAATAGACAAAGTTTAACCATCTAATTTTGTCTATTTAGTGTGATGATATAGTCTTGTCACACTCACTGTGATGGTGCAAGGATACAAACAAATTTAAGTTTTTAAGAGAGCTCATTAATCCAACAGAGACCTATACTGACAGAACATCTATCTTTCCTGTTTTTCCATGATCCTGTTGCTAAGGCACACACAAAATACCATAGATCCGTTATTTCTCTGTGTGTGTGTGTGTGTGTGTGTGTATGAGAGAGAATGATCCGTGTCCTTCTGATTACTATGCTTATCCTCTCTATGCCTTAGTGTCCCCTTTGTAAAATGCAGATTATAATGATGTTTTGTAATCTCTCTTTTTTTTTTTTTTTTCTTTTTCTCCAGGCTTAATTTTATCCACCTTGGTTTTTTATGATCTGTTTTTGGCAATATCCAAAATACAAGTCTTGCTCAAGTCCCAGATATATTGGGGACATTGCCTTATAAAGGGGAATCCTGGTCACAGCTGCCTCTAGTTTCTACAGGAGAGACAATAAATAGAAATAATCCTACACTGCTGGGTTTTTTTTAATGAATTTTGTGTTATTGCAGTCAGAAATCATTTCCTATATCAATACACCATACAACAAAAATAAATATTGTGAACTTGGGAAGGAAGAGAGAGGAGCAAACACAAAGCAAATAAAAGGCAAGTTCACCACTATGGTACTTGTAGGGTATACCTACATTACAAGACTGGTGCTAAGGGACAGAAGCTGAAGAGTGAAGGAGCTGCTGGGAAGAACTTGACTTTGACACTGTGAATGTTTTGGGAGGTTTACTTCAGACTGAAGGTAGTCTCTCCCGCAGGCTGAATGCACATCAACAGGTAGGGCCTGTTGAGTGCACTCCTGCCACTCAACTTCCGTTGTACTTTCACCCAGGAGGAATGAGCTTCATGTGTTCTGAGAATAACCCTCTGCTGCTAACCAAGGCATGATGTGTAGGGAAGGTAAGAGATTCACTTTCAAAAGCAAATACTGGGTATTTGGCTGAATAAGGACCTCCTGGCCAAACTGAAACACAAGTGGGAAATGAGTAGGCAGTGGAAGCAGGGACACGCATCCTGGGAAGAATATAGAGATACTGCCTGGGAGTGTGTGTATGGGATCAGGAAAGCTAAGGCATAGCTGGAGCTAAATTTGGCAAGGGATGTGAACAATAATAAGAAGGGCTTCTACAGGTACATTAATCAGAAAAGGAAGACAAAAGAAATTGTACACTCCATCCCCCAACCCCCGATAAATGAGATCAGATCTAGTGACAACTGACAAGGAGAAGTTTGAAGTACTCAACAAATTTTTTTTGCCTCAGTTTTCACTGGCAATTGCTCTTCCCACGTCTCTGAAGTCCCTGAACCTCAGGGCAGGATGAGATGCACTCCAGGGTCCTGAGAGAATTGGCTGATGCAGTTGCCAAGCCACTCTCCATCATATTTGAAAACTCATGGCAGTCAAGCAAAGTCCCCAGTGACTGGAAAAAGGGGAAACATCACACCCATTTTTAAAAAGAGTAAAAAGGAGGACTCTGGCAACTACCGATCAGTCAGCCTCACCTCTGTGCCCAATGAGATCATGGAACAGATCTTCCTGGAAGATATATCGAAACATATGGATGACAGGGAGGTGATTAGAGACAGTCAACATGACTTCACCAAGGGCAAATCGTGCCTGACTAATCTGAGAAACTGATGTCATCTACCTTGACTTCTGTAAGGCCTTTGGCAGGGTCCCCCACAACATCCTTGTCTTAATATTGGAGAGATATGGTTTGATGGATGAACAATTTGATGGTTAAGGAATTGGCTGGATGGTCACATCCAAAGAGTTGTAGTCAACGGTTCAATGTCCAAATTGAAATCAGTAGCAAGTGGTGTCCCTCAGAGGTCTGTATTGGGACCAGTGCTGTTCAATATCTTTATTAATGATATAGTCAGTGGGATTGAACACACCCTCCCTGATGCCATCCAGGGGGACCCTGACAGGCTTGAAAAGTGGGCCCATGTGAACTTCTTGAAATTCAATAAGGTCCTGCACCTGGGTTGGGGCAATCACCAGCATCAGTACAGACTGCAGGATGAATGGATTGAGAGCAGCCCTGTGGACAAGGACTTCGCGGTACTGGTGGATGCAAAGCTGGACATGAGACGGCAATGTTTGCTCGCAGCCCAGAAAGCCAGCCGTATCCTGGGCTGCATAAAAAGAAGCATGACCAGCAGGTCGAGGCAGGTGATTCTCCCCCTCCACTCCACTCTGGTGAGGCCCCACCTGGAGTACTGCATCCAGTACTCTGGGGCCCCCAGCACAAGAAAGCCATGGACCTGTTAGAGAGGGTCTAGTGAAGGGCCAAGAAAATGACCAGTGGGCTGCAACACCTTTCCTATGAAGAAAGACTGAAAGGGTTGGGATTGTTCAGTCTGGAGAAGAGAAGGCTCTGGGGAGACCACATTGCAGCCTTTCGATATAGGTAGGGGGCTTATAACAAAAATGGAGAGAGACTTTTTACCAGGGCCTATAGTGACAGGACAACGGGCAATGGCTTTAAACTGAAAGACAGTAGGTTTAGATTGGATATAAGGAAGAAATGCTTTACAAGGAGTGTGGTGAGACACTGGCACAGGTTGCTTAGAGAAGCTGTGGATGCCCTGTCATTGGAAGTGTTCAAGATCAGGTTGGATGGGTCTTTGAGCAATCTGATCTAGCGAAAGATGCTCCTGCCCATGGAGGAGGGGCTGGACTAGATGATCTTTCAAGGTCCCTTCCCAACCCAAACCATTCTATGATTCTATGATTTTATGCAGACAAAACTAGAGACTATCCAAAGCAATGTTTTGTATGTAAGGTTGGTTTTTTTTTCCAAAATTGTACTGACTACATTATTGTATTTATAATGTAGGTAGATGTTTTGCTTCCTCATCACTAGCAGTGTACTGAGACCAAAAGAAATATATTAAAACCACAGATATTGGAAAAAGTCTTGTATCTTTGAAAACATTTCTCTGATTCTTAATCGTCAGCAACAGCAACTTAATACTTCATACATTATTTGAATGCTGTGGGAACAGTCTCAGCATTAAGGTTGAATTGCAGCACCTTGAAACTAAAGGAGACCCTTCACTCACTAAATTGCAATTTATTGATTCCTCTAGATAGCTGTGAGGAGCATTGAAGACCTGAATGCCATAAAAAAATAGGAACACCATAGAAAATAGCAGCCTTTCAGTAGAGCAGGAAGCTTACTGACTACTACTTCATAACCATTGTTCTCCCACTTTTTTAACCAAAAAGTTCTGACCAATGTGTCAGGGAGAAACTGGTGTTTCTACAGATGGCTGTGATTCTAGCTGGTTGTTTTCCATTTTGAGGTTTTTTGTTTGTTTGTTTTTCCCCTACTGAGCAGTTTTAAGGCTCAAGAAAAATCTTTTATTATGTCCTCTTTTAAACATCATATGTCCATTTTAGTTGTATTTTGTCAATGAGGATGGTATTCAGTCAAAACTGCTCCTCAGCTTTATATGATTAGGGAACCAGTATTCCTGTACGTACTGAATTTCTACAAGTATTCTACAGAGAAAAGTAGTTGGCTTGGAATAAATCCAGAGTGTGGTTTTACCTAACCAGGTGCCTAATTTTAGGAATATATGGATGGTTGTCTATAATAATATAGGAGGTATTCACTTTAGAAAAATGGTTTAAACGGCAGCCTAAAACATTGTCACATGCCAGATGTTTGGGATAAACAAACAGATTCTCTCTTCTCTCATTCTTTTAAGAAATAGTCATCTATCTGCATGGGTGAAAATCTAATAGGAATTTCATGTTAAAAATCTGATTTCTGGACTGTTTTACTCACTAATTTTAGATATACTGTACTCTCAGAGTCTCTTGTCTCCTGCACTCTTGTCTCAAGAGAGACAGAGTAAGTGACAGTTTGTAGTGGATGTGGATACCATGATTTATTTAAAAACCAATGAGATTAGAGCTACTTGATTACCTCAGACACTTACTCACTAGCCCACAGCATTGCATTCAGTAGGACTCAGCTTCTTTTCCCTGCAGGGAGGTCGTTGCTGGGCTGGGAAAATTGGGCAGCAAGTCATATCAGTTCATGCCATGCCTCTGCTCACAGTTACCAGTCTTGGGCGTCACTGGCCAGGGTGCCTCCCTGGGGGTCTCCCAGCTTTCATTTCCATGCATCTCTGTGATCTCTGGGATCTTTCCTCCCTTCCAGGATCTTCCCTCCAACCAGAGCAAAACCAAGATCTTGACCACCACCTTTCTGAGGCCACTTCTTTCCAAGGCTACTTCTTCTTTCTGTGAAACCTTTTTTTCAGCACCAGCCTTTCTGCTTGGCATCCTAAGCCCCCAGTTTTCCCTAACTAAACAGTTGTGCAAAAGCACAACATGTGATCAACTTCCTAATTGGTGGTTCTCTCTCATGTCTTTTTATTAACTGAAGGATTTGGAATGTGTTAAGTCTGTTTAGTTCAGGTGTTACAAAAATTTACAACCAGCCCATACCAGTTCCATCTAGCAAATAGCAGGCTTCTTTTTGGGAGTTCAAAAGTTCAGTTTTGAGTACTCACACTCACATACATATATTCAATTATCTGCCTCCTGTTAGCGTTCACAGTTTAACGCCTACGACACAAGTATACAACCAGACAGAATTCACTTTAGCATCATTTCAGGGAATGATACAAGTAAATATCTTCTAACAATGGAAATAATTCAATTTCCAAGTGAATGAAGAAAAAGTTACTGAAGGTCAAATAGCTGATTCCACAAGCGGAGAAAGATTACTGTTTGGGGAAAAAAAAAGGTAGTGGCGTAAAAATGATAACAGTCATAAGTCAGAACACGAGCTTTGGGTAAATGTTTGAAATGCATGTATTTATGCTGTGAAAACAGCACAGAAGATAACACTTATGAATGAGATGGGAAAAGAGTACTTCAAGGTGAGCCAAAAGATCTTGCTGAAAATTTAAAACCCCAAAACCCCAGAAAGTTTTAAGAAAGAGGAAGAAAGGATGGATAAAATGTAATTATCATTGTGCTTTTATGCTTCTTGTGTCAATTCTCATTTTACATTGGTCCTAAAGCAGCTGAGACAATGAGTGTTTGTTTCTGGAAGATTGATTGCTGTCAAGAACAGAAATTTGCCATGAGTAGCAAGAAAAAATAAATCCTTTACCTAATGACTGTAATTCTTCATAGAATCATAGAATCATAGAATCATTAAGGTTGGAAAAGACCTCTAAGATCATCGAATCTAACCATCAACCCAACACCACCATGCCCGCTAAACCATATCCCTAAGTGCCTCATCTACACGTCTTTTAAATACTTCCAG
>NW_008795018.1:3688194-3693357 GCF_000699145.1 Aptenodytes forsteri
AGACTTGTTCTCCAGACCCCTCACCAGCCTCGTTGCCCTTCTCTGGACACGCTCCAGCACCTCAACGTCCTTCTTGTAGTGAGGGGCCCAAAACTGAACACAGTATTCGAGGTGCGGCCTCACCAGTGCCGAGTACAGGGGCACGATCACTTCCCTACTCCTGCTGGCCACACTATTTCTGACACAGGCCAGGATGCCATTGGTATCATATCACAAACAGAGTAATATCTACAAAATGTTTCATTTGGTTTGAAACTGCACATGAACGACTCATAGTTGATTTTCGAAAATATCTATTTTTTATTATATGGTTTATCAACCACAGCTGTTTTTAATATGTACCATGAGAAAGAAGACAGACTTTTTAAAAGAGTCATGGTTACTTGTATGTGATTTTGGATTTAATACAGCCTTAAATTTTCACCTACTGATTTATTTATTTATTTATTTATTTATACAATCTCTCTGTATAGGTCACACAGTGACTCAGAAACTGCTGGTCTTCTTGAAATGTGCTGGAATTTTCCAAGGAGTAAGGACTACTGGTTTCGTTACAGAAGTTTATGTATAGAAAGGTGTTTTTGCACCTGTTATTTCAACCCTCTTCTCTCTACAGTATCCCACTAACTTCAGTGGGAAACTTGTCCTTGCAAATTTCATGCCAATAGAGTTCAGTGAAAGATGGAAAGTTTATCAGAATTAAAATTTACCAAAGACCATTATAGATTTATACAATATTAAATCCTGCTGTATGATCACTGACAAAAGGTTTAGTTGTGTGTTTATAAATGTGTAAATTTGTTATTCTAAAATGTAAATCTGCCTCAGTCAGATGATTGATTAAAAAAGGACAAATCAAAACTCCAGCCATGATAGAAAACAATAATTAACCTCAATAAGAAAAGTCAAATCTAAACAGATGGAGGAACATATGCTAACTAAAAAGTAGATATAATTCACTGTGTGAAGAGAAATCTATGAGACCTAGAATTTCAGATTCTATTTTTATTTGTCTGTTTTACCTTAAATAAATTGCAAAATGTTAAGTTATGAATATGAGCACAATTTCACCAAGTACCCTAGCAGTGAAACAATGCAATATGTCCAGGTAGATAAGGTCCCAGCTGCAACGGGCCTTAAATGTACTGCTGAACTGAGGACAAAATAAGGTAGAAAAAAGATGTTTGCTGTAGCTAATTATCATGACCCTGTCTTACCTATCAATCTCTTATTCATCAATATTTCAATATGAACACATTCACTATAATTTTCAGCTATTGTTACTTCTAGAGTATTGCAAAAAAAAATTTTTGTCCAAACTTGACCAACTTTGCATCGACTGATACAATATTAAGCAAGCAAAACAGTGACCAGAAAACGAAAACAACAAAAAAAACCCAAATGCTACACCAAGAAAACCCCCAAACAAACAAACAAACAACCCACCAAAAAAACCCAAACCACATCTGTTTTCTGCTAATTTTGAACAAGTTTTTCACTAATTCTCTGTTGTTCTGGGGACTGGAATGATGTTTTGTTACTACTCAAAGATGTAGGGTCCAAGTTTTATCCCACTAAGGTAAATAAAAAGGGGTTTGTTGGTTTTTTGTCTGTTTTTCAGTCTGTATTTTCTAAACTACTGAATCTGTTGAAAGAGAGGGAGGAAACTAAAACAAATGAAAAATTAGTCAAAATTGCAACTATATCTTGGCAAAGATTTTAGATATAGATCGTTCTGTGAGAAGGAGGGGATCATAAAACACTCTTCACTCTTGTTATCAGTTGCAAAAGCTTAGAGGAACAAGAAATACTGGATATGTTAATTATTGTAATTTAATTAACACTACTGATTTCCATTACCATCCTCCTCACACTTAGCAGCTACACATTCATCTCTCACGTCCAATGAGAAATGGATACCTTTAGGAAAGAGATTATAAAGTCAAGAGTTGGAGCCCTGCAGCCCATAGTTATGGGCCCATGCTGATTTCAATGAGCAATTAGAAACAGTCTCTGTTATGTTACCCTGTGTACACATTTTTATGAAGTGTATAAATCTTACTTCAAAAGATTCACAGTGAAATTATTTGTGTGGAGTATTTCTTCTCCAAAGCTAGCTCCAGTGTTCTATTAAATAAGTATTGAAAATTCCTTTGCAAAGGGTCATGAAACCTTAGCATGATTCAGTGTTATAAACAAAAGTACCAGAAAGTGCAGTTCTGAAACTATTTGAAATTGAAGAAATTCAGTATTAATCAATAAAGTTAAGAGCTCTGTACAGGAGAGTTTCAAACATGTTGTTTCTCCTATGTGAAACAACAGAGCTGACATCACTTCATATATCAGGGTAATTTAATCTCTGTGAACAAGCCAGATAAACACACTTTTCTTCTTTTTCTTCTTCTTTAATCTTTGTGAATTGAAGCATAAAGCCACTCTCAGACTTAATACTGTTTCCCTCTAGCCGATATTTGACTTTATGGGACAAACACATGGAATTTGAAGGGGCTTCCTGGCTTAACAATTTCAGATCTTTGCTATCACAGATAATTGTCACATACAATCCATTCATAAAATAATCCATTTTAAGAATAATTAGGAGTTTGTTTGTTTCGCACTGCTACTGCTAGAAAGCTATTCCAAATCCCTGTTCCTTTATTTCTTAGAAATTAGTTTAGCCTTCATGCTGGGACTGCATTTGAATGCCTTAAAATAACATGCAAAAGGTTAACTTGCTGTTGATGAAGCAATTTATTCTATTTCCCATTCACCTCTAGGGTTTTTTTCAGATTATTCTTTCTTTCAAAAATTGGTTTTAAGGTCTTCTGTAATCCAGCTGTTTTTCTGCCATTTGATATCATCATCAACTCCGTAGAATTATTAAAACAAAAATTGCTGCCAGGCCAGAAATTGTATGACTCATGTATGATGGAGATTAGATGTCGTGTCTGATTTAGGCACCTGATAGTCCATGAGTTTTGTTCTCACCTGGCATAATTCATATATTTTTCTAGAAATATTGGTCAATCCACCCTGTCCCCGTGTTTGACGTTCTAAATGCAGAATGATACAATAGGTGTAGTTCCTTATTCTGTCCTTCTATATGAAAAATATAAACCACTAAATCAATTTTTGCACTGACCAGCAGCCCCAGTCAGAGTTTACATTGCAACTTAGATTAGTGCTGGCTAAGCCGAAATCCACTACATCTACAAAAACACAGTAATCTCTACAGAACCTCTCAGACACCTGACATTAAAAGGGACTCTTTCCAAAACAGTGTCCTGTATTATACGGCTACAGGCACAGCTATGCATTTGCATGGACATCTCTCATAAACACCACTTGCAAATTTCCAATGATATCAATAGGATTTTTAGTTTTAAAGGACTGCAGAGTCAACTCTCCTAACAGCTAAGCAACAAGATCTTAATCTACTTAACAAAGTACTTGGAGTTTTATGGCCTAAAATACCTAGAAATTCCATCAATTAGCATTATTTTAGCTGCATAAACAGGTTTGAGAAATGCATTTTAGTTTGGTTTATATTTTATGTATTTCTGATAGCGTATTTAAAAGTCTTCATGTACTGGAACTCCTCTTCTGCATTATCACTTAAAAGTCAACAGGGAGATACAAGTGTTTCAGAAAAAAACAGTCTGAAAAAAATAATATCATTGTGACTCTACTGAGAAGTCTGTAAAGAAAAAGACATAAATATAAATTCACTTTTTAAAATATTTTTCTAGTGGTTAATTGCCTTCATTTTAGAAAATGTGTTTATATCGTCTCATTTGAAATTTTCTAGCTACACCTTTTATCCAGCTATTCTTGTTCCTCCTTTGTCAAGCAGATCAAAGAGCTCTCTGGCATTCAGTACTTTCTGCAAAGGTGCTTAAACATTGTAGTCAAGGCATCATTCAATCTTGTCTTTGCTAAGACAAACAGACAATATTTTTTAAGTTTTAAAATATAAGACATTTTCTCCAGCTTGAATGACTTGAAAGCTTTTTTTTTTTACTTGCTTGCTGTACCCTCTCCAATTTGTCAACCACCTTTAAGAACCATACCACAAGTCTATGCAGAAATCTGGTACTAATCTCACTTATTCTGTACGTGGAGTTAAAAGCTTTTTGTTACTCTCTAAGTTATATTCTTAAAGAACGGGCTAGCTTTTCAGCACAGCATTATCCTGGCAATTAATTTTCAATTCCTTCCACAATATCACTTTTAAAAGCATTTTCAGGATGCCACTTTCCAAGATATAATCCCTACTCATTGAGTTGTTTGGTATATGTTGGGCTTTCAGTGGTCCATAGCAGTTAAAGCTTAATTTGCTGCCAGGATCTTTCTGGAGTAAACTAATGAGTTACCTCCAGAGCAAAATGTTGGTGTGATTCTGGAAAGTTTGCTCTAGAAACCAGCCCCCAAAAGTGGTATAGATGAAACTGCACTGCAACTGGCTGCTTTGTCCTATGCAGTGCTACAGCATCCATTAACTCACCTTCGTGATCTCATGCACATACATATCTTCAGTTTCATGCAATAAAAATATTAGCCTGATAGTATGCAGTACAGCTCTTATGTTGATTAAAATTGAAGGAAACATACACAAAAATATAATTTTATCAATCCCTACAGTATAAGGACAATCCAAGTGGGCAACTTCTAAACAGTTCAAGGATCACTAACCAGAGAGAACATAGTTAACATCTGCCTTAAGAGTGCTTGTTTTCTCATGTTTGCTGGAGATAAAGATATTAAAAGGCAATTGGATTTTCCTGGAGAACTCCATTGGGAAGGAGTTCAAGGATGTTTCCCCATTTGAAATTACATTTTGAGAAGTGCTTTTCATTCATTCATTAATTCATCTATTATGTGCTACATTGATATTATATAACATTAATTTTTAAATCAGAATGTCATGCCATGCTCTCAAACATCTGATAAATGTCTAATATTATTAGATATATACTTCTAAGTTTATCAACAAAATTTTTACTATCATCGAGGAATAAAATAAAGTTTGTGAAGACCCATAACAAGTCTTGTGACAGGGGGGAGTGACAGGGGAATCCCAACAGCTAACTCGGAGGAAATAAACAGCTGTCCACCTTGCCTGGTCTCTCGGAGGACCCCTCTGTTGTGGGGTTGCTGAAGGTT
>NW_008795018.1:3696262-3714538 GCF_000699145.1 Aptenodytes forsteri
TAAAGTGCATGGCATCGAGCGGGTATATCACATCCCCTGTCAAGCACCAGCCTCCAGGAAAATTGAACGCTACAATGCACTGTTAAAATACTACACGGAGAGTAATGGGTGGCGGGACGTTCAAACATTTAGCAAAAGCCACCTATTAGTCAACACTCGGGGATCTGCCAATCGAGCTGGCCCTGCCCAGTCAGAACTTTTACATACTGTAGATGGGAATAAAGTCCCTGTGGTGCACATAAAAAATATGCTGGGGAAGACAGTCTGGGTTCTTCCTGCCTCGGGCAAAGGCAAACCCATCTGTGGGATTGCTTTTGCTCAAGGACCTGGTTGCACTTGGTGGATGATGCGGGAGAATGGGGAAGTTTGATGTGTACCTCAAGGGGATTTGATTTTGGGTGAGAATAGCCAATGCATTAAATTGTATGATGTTAATTGCTATATAATACTGTATATCATCACTTCCATGGTGGTTGTATGCCATATCAACGGTATCACAGTAAGAATCACCCAGATTAATGAACAATGAACTTTGATGAAACCGAGCAAAGTGCAGGGGTGATGGGACCAAATCTGGCTTCAGCATGCAACACTCCAATACCACACACCATCTCTCCCGCTCTGAAGGACTGTTATGACAGATGGAGCCCAAAGTCACGGACTAAATGAACCCAAATGAACTCAACGAAAACATTTTATGGATGGCCCATAGACTAAGGGAATGACATCTGTGTGTATATATCAAAATACAGGAAAAGTGTTGGTGATTAATTGGAATGTATTGGAAAGTGTGGGACCTGGGCATGATGTAGATGGTATAGAATAATGAAAGGACTTTTGTAGTTTAACCCAGGAGGCAGCTAAACACCACACAGACATTCGCTCACTCCCCCTCCTCCCCAGTGGGATGCGGGAGAGAATCGGAAAAAAAAGTAAAATTCGTGGGTTGAGATAAAGGCAGTTTAATAGGACAGAAAAGGAAGGGAAAAATAATAATAATGATAAAAGAATATACAAAATAAGTGATGCACAATGCAATTGCTCACCACCCGCCGACTGATGCCCAGCCAGTTCCCAAGCAGTGGTCACCCCTCCCCTACCTAACTCCCCCCAGTTTATATACTGAGCATGACGTCATATGGTATGGAATAGCCTTTTGGCCAGTTTGGGTCAGCTGTCCTGGCTGTGCCCCCTCACAGCTTCTCGCTGGCAGGGCATGGGAAGCTGAAAAGTCCTTGACTAGTGTAAGCACTACTTAGCAACAACTAAAACATCGGTGTGTTATCAACATTATTCTCACACTAAATCCAAAACACAGCACTGTACCAGCTACTAAGAAGAAAATTAACTCTATCCCAGATGAAACCAGGACACCTTTGGATTGCTCTCTGACTAAATGTTACATGTATCCAATCATGTTACTTGTTTTGTTCATTTGTTTTTAATTGGCATAATTAAAGACTTCTTTGATTTCCTTGATATACTCAGCTATATTCTGAACAAAGATAGACAAACTATAGATCTCCTTAAGTTACCTTTTCTTGATATCTGACAGTAAAGTAGACATTAATTAAAGTTGTTCTCCTTGGCCATGGAAGTATCCTGTTTTCGTGGTTTAACCCTGGCCGACAACTAAGCCCCACACAGCTGCTCATTCACTTCCCCCCTCGCTGGGATGGGGGAGAGAATCAGAAGAGTAAAAATAAGAAAACTCATGGGTTGAGATAAAAACAGGTTAACAGGGAAAGCAAAAGCCACACATGCAAGCAAAGCAAAACAAGGAATTCATTCACTCCTTCCCATCGGCAGGCAGGTGTTCAGCCATCTCCAGGAAAGCAGGGCTCCATCACGCATAATAGTTACTTGGGAAGACAAATGCCATCACTCTGAATGTGTCCCCCTTCCTTCTTCTTCCCCCAGCTTTATATGCTGAGCATGATGTCATATGGTATGGAATATCCCTTTGGTCAGTTGGGGTCAGCTGTCCCAGCTGTGTCCCCTCTCAACTTCTTGTGCACCCCCAGCCTACTCGCTGGTGGGGTGGTGTGAGAAGCAGAAAAGGCCTTGACTCTGTGTAAGCACTGCTCAGCAGTAACTAAAACATCCCTGTATTATCAGCACTGTTTTCAGCACAAATCCAAAACATAGTCCCATACTAGCTACTATGTAGAAAATTAACTCTATCCCAGCCAAAACCGGCACACCTCTTTTATCTGTACAAAGATTTATTTTAAATAATGCACATTGTTTTGTTTGTATTTTTCTGGTTTTATTTTTCCATCCTTTACTTAACATTTTGATTAATTCTGGCAAATTAAACCTTCTGAAAAGCAAAGTAGATATATGTGAACAGATTATTGCTTGAAACTATCTTGTGTATTAATGTCAAGCCATGATCTTGTTCCCATATACACACTAATGACTTTTATTCATTTCCCAATCCTCTCAGGCTTTGCTGAACAAGTTGCAATTTATAATCTGAACATTCCAATCACTCACATCACCTCTCCAGATTCCAGCAATACCACTCATATCAAATTTCTTCTACTAAATAAGGAACTCCAGTTCCTCACTCATGTTTTTCAGATTCCTGAAACTTTGCAATAAGCAAGTGAAAAACTTCATTTTCTTGGACAAATTGCTTCAATTTGCTCACAGCAGGCAGAGTTTGCATCTGCCCCTCATATTTAACTTTAAATTAGAGGCAATGAGTAGATTTTATTTCCACTTAGGATCAAACCTGCTATTTTAACCTGATGATATCTAGTCTTTAATTTGTACACTTTTCTCCTGTGTCCATATGTATGTATATATATAGGTGGATCAGCTGGCTGTGACATGACCTGAAAACTCAAAATTGCCCTTCAAGTAGAGCAATATAAATTCAATATAAGCCAGCAAACCAAACTGGTTTGTTTTTTTTTTCTCCAATGTCATCATATTCATCTCTTTATATCTCCTATTTCGATGGATAGCAAGCACAGGATAGACATTTAAAACACAAACTTTCATCTTCATCTTCAATTCACATACTTTCTCTCTGAAATTATGCCACATATGGAATATATGCAAGCTACATCCTGATCTGAGGCTCCAGCAAACCACCAACAACCTACATTTCACTGAAGCAAATTGACTATTTCAACTGAAGACTTCTTTTTTTTTTTTTTTTTTAAATGAAGATGGGGGAATGATGAATATTTGCTGTTAAAACTGCATAAAAACCCCAGAACTTTGAAACCTCATTCCTTCAAGGTTTCACACAGTGCTCTGGGCCACTGAGGATGGCATAGCTGATGGAAGTTAAAGTGGTCTCTGTGTAATCCATTAGTCTTTTTGTACTATGATCTTTTCCTAAACTCGGTCCAAAGGGAATGTGAGAAATTCTCACTCCCAACCACAGAGCCTGTCTTCTTAAATTAAGCTGCAGAGAATTGTGCTTCCACCTCTCGAAGTCCCCCAGGTATCCACCATGGCAAAAGCAAGGGGCTGTAAAACACATATCATCAGAGGAATGGGCAGGCAAGGGTGGAGAGCACGGCTGAGGAGTAGCTGATGCACAGGTGCTGTAAGTGTCTCTGCCAGAGAAGAATTTCAGCTGAGTTCCAACTTAAGCAGGCGGGAACAAAATACAAAGATAAAAGTAGAAGGAGGATTTGAAAGCAGCACCTAGGTGGGAATCTTGTGTGCAGTCAAGAAAAGAAGTACACTAAGCAGAAATGAAAGTACAGCCTTGATGGGGAGGACAAGGACCTTGAACACAACTAAAGGGATGGTAAGCAGTGAAAGAATTTTAATTGGGGTGTTTCATGGCCTGAGTTTCAGGAGATAAAACTGACTTTCACAGCAGCATTCTGGAAGGATTTAAGGGGAACAAAGCAAATAGCCTGGCTTTTATCATAACCTGTGCAACGGTTAAATCGAGTTTTAAGTATGTCTGTTATCCTTAGCTTTATAATGATTTTTTTAAAAGACTTGGGGAGGGGTCAAAAGACAGAAAGTTTCTTCTGTGCTATGTGAAGGATATATTCTGGGTGACAGAAGGTTGTCTTTCTAAGCTGACCATCAGAGCTAAAAATATTCAAGATTTGAAAACACTGTCCAGCACACAAATGAGGACCCAAGTAAACAAAGAAAGCTCAGCATGGAGGATAATAAACTCCTTCCAAATTGTATCATGATCACAGTAGATCATGATCTTGTTTTATAAATTTAGTCCTGCCAAAAACGCACAAAAAATTCTGGACCGGCTTTGCTAAAGTAATTCTGTTACTGACAACTTAAGTAAACTCTTGTATATGTTCCCTGAAAGCCTATCTATAGTGCATCTGTCATTTAAAAATACATATTACTTTTTACACTGTAATACTAATAGGTATTATACAATTCAAGAAAAAAGTTCTCTACTCATGACAATACACAGATGTAATAGTCTCTAATGGCTATGAAACAAAGGCAGCACTGGAATTTCAAGTTAATTAACAGTCTTCAGGTAATTCACTGACTGAATCTTACAATTATCATATTAGCACACCCTATAGTTAAGGACCTCTACTGTAACATATTTGACTTCCTAATTCATAGCTTCCACAAGCATGCTCATGTTTCAGCCTAGAGCAATTTTACTATGGATGATTTGTTAAAATCAAAAGGCATTTGAAAAATAAATTCTGGCATTATCTTAACCGTGACAGTGCAATCCAGGAAAAAAAAAAAAAAATCTACATTATCAGTATAGAGGGTCTGAAGTCATAAAAGGTATCTTTGTCAGTGTTACACTGCTATCCATTCAAAGGAGACAACATTTTGCAAATATTATGTCTATGGCTGCCCTTCTTATAAAAATGACTGGCAGGCAAAGCTCAGCCTCTTTGAAGGCTTGCTGGAGCCTTTGAATGTCATGTCTTTGTCTCTCATTTTGGGCTTGCCCTGACATAGAGGGTCTGAAGTCATAAAAGGTATCTTTGTCAGTGTTACACTGCTATCCATTCAAAGGAGACAACATTTTGCAAATATTATGTCTATGGCTGCCCTTCTTATAAAAATGACTGGCAGGCAAAGCTCAGCCTCTTTGAAGGCTTGCTGGAGCCTTTGAATGTCATGTCTTTGTCTCTCATTTTGGGCTTGCCCTGACAATCTTAAGAGAGTGTCATGATTTTGTTTCAGAGCTCAAATGTATTTTGTGTTTGTGAGGCATTAAAAAGAATAATAAAGGAGTAACCAAGCAGTCACCAGTTTGTATGTATTTGGATTATAAGAAAGAGATGCTTCTGCATCCGATGTAACCAGGATAAGTCATTATTCTTAGAGCCATCAGAATTTTTTTGCATTGTAAAACTAAGTCTGATAAACACTCAATTCTGATCCTTTTGTTACTCTGTTCTGGCATTTGGGTCTGATCATAATAAAGGTAGGTAGCAATTTACAGAGCATTCTTTAAAGTACATCAAGTATTTGAGAACTGACTCTCACTAAGGCCAGATATCAAGAATAAAATTGAATCCCGAGTCTGGTGAAATCAGAAGTTTTGCTGTGGTCTGCACGGTGGGTGCAGTCCTGGAGTAGACAGAGAAGGTAATCTATATGCAGATACATTAGGGCTTGTCTGCTGATGATGCATCCACACTGGAATTTACTTTACGTCTGGACAAATGTGAGGCTGTGTTACATGCTATTCCGGTTTCAAGCCAAACAGATAAATGTAAACCACTACCTCTAGGGATATTTCCTTTCTGTTTTACTCCTATATTAAATATTCAGCTGATGAACATAATCCATTTGCACTGAAACCACCAGTCAGTTTAAGTTATGTGGGTTAAGCAAGCCCTATTTGGTTTTACATTAAGACAGAAGGGTAGCAAAGCATTCACACAGGTCTCAGATAGTAGAGTACAGTACATGTACAGTATGGATGTACAACCAGTACAACAGCTGCTTGTATATCTTTCCATACACTTCAACTCCAGTTTGTCTGCGCTTTGCTAGAGATGGTTTCCAGATCCTCATAGGATGGTGGCAGTGGGCAGAGAGTTAGAAAGTAAATTCAGCTTGCATTAAGCACACAGTGTAGACACAACTCAGGTTGCAATGACACATTTTTCACAGTAATCACTGCCTAGTTGAAAACTCCAGCTACTGGTGGGAGACCCACATGCACAGTGAACAGCAAAACGTATGCAAACTACTTCACCTCATTATAAACTTCTCATTCTGCTAGAACAGTGGCAGAATTTGAGAACACAAAGGTTAAGAAATTAGCTCAAGACCACTGAATATCTTGCCTGAAGCTGCTATCAGTTTCAGAATGGGAGTAAATGTTTGGATTCCTCCCATACCTCCTCAAAATGATGTTGTGTCACCAAGTTGCTAGAATTCAGAAGACTCTTCCTTAAAGAATAACAATTTCCCTTTTCCTCTTACAATGACAGTAATAATCATTTTAGTATTAACAGAATAAAAAAGAGAGAGACCTGATCTATGACAAAGATCCTCTTATGCTAGTCCTTCCACAGGAAGCTGTTCACCGCCAATGTGACACCATAATCTCTGACTCATCCCATCACTACTATATGACAGTTAAATAAGGTAAGTACAGCAGAATTGCTAGAAGGAACTGAAGTGTTATTAACTTATTTCTTATTACATTAACCATAATAGTCATTCCTGAAGGATTATGTATATTACAGCCATTATCTGAGACATTAACACCCTCTTCTTGATGGAGAATTCTCAGTTGTGTCTGCTACATGCTCCCCTTCCCATCATTAGACTCCCCTAACTGCTTCCCTTCCATCTTTGTTCTTCTTTCTTCTACATATCAACAAAACACACTTCATTTGCAACAGAAATATCTCTCTCCTAATTAAGGTTTCCAGGGAAGCAAAGTGAGATAATTTAATTACACTCCAAATAGCTACTCTACCTCAAACTGTTCAAATCTCTTTAAATCAAACCTCACATAACGGATGGAGTGCACATAATTCTACAAATGTAAATAAGTATCATGGGCAATACATACCTCAAACTAAGCTTGACAAATGAAATAAAAATTAGCTTTATAGCTCAATTCTTTACACACAGAGCCAAACACAACATTCATGATCTCAGAAACAGGAAGAATATCCTAAGCATAACACTATGTCCAGCTACTTCAAAGACTAGAGGATGCACCAAAGTAGTTCAGCCACTTTTGGTCACCTCAGAAAAGGAACAAGTCTGACAGCTTATAAATTGTACTTTGCCAGAATTGGACTAATCGGCCTTCTTCCAGGCAATTAGCAGGTGTTTCTGTCTGTCTGCATACTTACATGCCCTCTATTAGCACACCCTCTGAGCATTTCACAAGCTTTAATGAGCTTGTCTAATGCAGATGTAGAACTTATGTTGTATCTCATCAGTGCAAGATAAGTGAGGTGAGGCTAAGAATGGTCTTTGATGGAACATCAATGTTGAAGGGCTAGTACTCAATAGAGGGCACAGAAGTTTAAAAGTCTTGATCACTGATGGTTATTCAAGCTCCCTTGCATTTTTCTTACAGAACTAGAATGATAGTAAAGGGGAAAGAGACCAGAGTTTAATTCTAAGTAAACTATGAGATTAAGTTAGCACGCAGCTCACCATGAACTTGAAAGTTCAGTGGCACTAGGAACACAGTTCTGTCTCTCTTTCTGCGGTTGTACAGAAGAAGCATAGCTACATGAGATGCTTCGCTTGTGCTACATCAGATACAAGCTGGCATAATGTTCTGCCTACAAAGAAACTGTGATTAGCAATTGGAGGAAGGTAAGCAGATTGAGGAGACAGGCTGGAAATATTGAATTCATGTTATTTGAAAAGAAAAGATATTTTTCCCCCAGATTTTGGCACTTATATAAATTAATGAAAGTTTGTTGCCAAATAAATTGGCTATTATATTCCTTTTAGTTCTTTGCTGTGTTTGAATATGAGCACTTCTGTGACCTTTGTAGGAAAACTATTTCTTTCTGTGGCAATTATAAATAAGAGCCTCCTAATGGTTGGATGATTATGCAGAATTTGGTGACCTCCAGGCTAGATTGTATCTGTGTGTTGCACTTCAATACCTGTAACCACACACTTTCAGCAGATGTGGGTAGGGAGAACAGCATCTTTTGTGGACTGGCAAAGGGTATTTCTGACTTCATCCATCACTGAAAAGATGGAAATACTTTATAGGAATTTGTTTCTATTACCTTTAGTAGAAGTTTCTGAAGGCTGACGATATCCCACAGGATGAGACACTGTATGGACATACAACAAAGAGATGTAAGAGAGCAGACCTAAGGCCATTGTGGCAGCATATAACAAAGGACAGTTTCACAAGCTAACCTCTCAGAAGCATAAAGATAAATTATTTCCTAAAGAAAGACTGAAGAAACTTTCCAGCCAAATGAAAAATGAAACATGGTGCCAAAAATGAGAAAGCAGAAAAGGTCTTTCCTGAATCCTTCTCCTATTTCAAATAAATCCTGTCAGATAATGAAGGTAAAATATGGTAGATGCAGAAAGTAACAGCAACCAGAAAACAGTAGTGGTTCACACTGGAGAAAGAACAAGAACCTGAACTAGGATGCACTGATGAAACTGTCACTGATAGGCAGTCTAAAATTAAGGAAAACTGAAGCAAATGAAAAAGGCATAAAGAACATTATTTACATCTCTGGGAACAGAAAGAAGAACAATAATTTGAAATTGGAGGGCATGTCAGGAGTCAAGAAGAAACGAAAAATTTTCAAACCTGAAAGAGAATGTAATTAAGGACCCATTAACAACAGACCAATCTGAAAAAGTGATTACTAAAAAGGCACACACAAGTTTGTTTCCTATGTCTGCAATGGGTAGGATACCCAGAGATACAGTTGTCAAAATCCATTACTATTAGCTGGAGAACCTCCCTCTTTTGGGAGAAGGAGGTGTTTTTTTCACAGATTTATAAAATACTAAACTTCTAGAACCTCTTAACAGCAACATTTGAGCAGAAAAAAGAGCTGAAGAATAAAAGTAATGTGGCATTATTTAGATAGAGGTGAGGCTTCCCTTTAAATTTCTATTTGCTTTTAACAGTTTTATCTTTTACAGTTTTTACGTGTTATCTTTTACTTATTACATAAAATTAGGAGGTGCTCACAAATGGCAAGAGAAAATGGCTATTACACAAGAAAGAAGTGACAATAGAGATATGTTTGAGGTTTGTTCCTTTTTCATAATTCTACCTTAAAGCAATCAACAAAGGAGAAAGGGGAAAAAAACCAAAGGTCTTGAATCACTGTAAGCCTGCAACACTGCAAACCCAGAAGGAAGATACAGTCCCATCAATCGATAGAGGTGGCTTCCCTTTAAATTTCTATTTGCTTTTAACAGTTTTATCTTTTACAGTTTTTACGTGTTATCTTTTACTTATTACATAAAATTAGGAGGTGCTCACAAATGGCAAGAGAAAATGGCTATTACACAAGAAAGAAGTGACAATAGAGATATGTTTGAGGTTTGTTCCTTTTTCATAATTCTACCTTAAAGCAATCAACAAAGGAGAAAGGGGAAAAAAACCAAAGGTCTTGAATCACTGTAAGCCTGCAACACTGCAAACCCAGAAGGAAGATACAGTCCCATCAATCTTTTGCCTAGAGATGCACTGTGAAGGGTCAGGAAGCAGAAGGAGGGAGAGCTCGTCTGAGGGTAACTATTTGAAACAAGCTCCCGGGGTCTCTATGCTGCCCAGAGCTAACATAATAAGTAAGAGTTCTCAACCCATTCATTTTATGTAACCCCCTGAAGATGTGTTTTTATGTAAAGATTCCTTACATTGAAGACTGCAAATACAAATGTAGATGAAGTGTAGATCAGTTGATGGATGTTATAAATTAATTTTAGGTTCACATTACATTGGATCTCTGAAGCTCAAGAATTTTATGTGAAAAGCTCGACTGTAACCACATAGGTATTTTACCTGGTTGATATGCCATATACTTTTGAGGTACTTCCCTCAAAAGTCCATCAGACAAAGATGGGTTATAAAATATAGAAGAGGGATACCACTGTAGTAGTACTCACAACAAAAGAGTGGGCAAAATGGACCTTGATAAATAGCAAAGAACATGACAATAATATCTATAATTTGCGATGTTGAAAGTTCTTTCTGTAGGATGGTAAAGAATAAAAGCTAGTGAAAAATCCATAATGACTGTGTTTCAGAATATTGCTTGGGAAAACAGACTGGAATTTTAAAAAAAGCAGACATGGATGTAGTGATTAAAATTACTAAGAATAAAAGTATTAAAGCCTGTGAGAAAAAGATACGTTAAGAAATGGCACAAGTACAAAAAGCAAGTTCTTTGCAGTCTGAGTAATTGTTAATTTTTTGACAACGGTAGAGCAGAAACATGGTTTTTACCAGACCATTCTTTTTGAAAGAAATAGGATTATATTTTATTACAACATATATCAAGATATACCTCTACAAGTAAGAATAGTGACCATGAATAACCTCATTAAATTAATCTGCATTAATGTAAGAGACCTTAACAGTATAATAAAAAGGAGGAAAAAAATAGAAAAAACTTGCAGAGCTCCTAGAAGACATCAGGAGACACACTTCAGAGTTGCAAGAACCATTATTCAGAGAAAATTGGTTTAATCAGGCTTCTTTCTTCTTGTACCTTTCTAAAATAAAAGAAGATGGTGTAACACTAGACAAACATAACTCACTTATCAAAAAAAGAACAAAAAAAATGAATAGGAAATAACAGTCCCAGTTTGACCTCAAAGATTACTATAGGATCAGACAATGCCTTAAGTCAGTACAAGCAGACTCTTACAATGGTTTCAGGTGTAGCAAAGTCTGGCTCCAGAGCTTGTAAAGCAGAATTCTGCAGCATCTGGTACAGCTGTTGTTCTCCAGATGTCTATCCAGACTTGGGTGGGATTCGTCTGCCTGACTTAGATGTTTAGTAGCTAGACAATCTAAATCTTAAACATAATCATAAAAGCCTAACTTACCACTTCAATCCCTTTTTATTATCAGTCAGAAGGAGTCTCCAGAGGGCTATTTATCTCCTCTTGGAGTAGTTATGTAACACAGGCCATGAGAGTACCTTAGATGTAGATTACTAATTTACTTGTATACATTTTGGGCAGATGAGTCCCAACAATCATTGTAACTGATGAATTTGACTATTTTCAGGATAACAAAGCTCTAAAGGCATCTCAAAGAACATTGTTCTGGTTGACAGAACTGACCTGGGTAAAACTTGCCCTTTTTTATGGTTCCTCTGCTTTTAGGCTTTTAGTAACTTTATGATAAATTATTTCTTAAATAAACCACAGGCTAGATTAATACAGACTCCTTCTCTTGGTCTTTCTGCATTGCAAAAAGAAGTATTCCTGGCCTTCTTTTTTGGCCTTTTTAGGCTTTTTCAATAAACATTGATTCAATAAATAGGACCTGCTGGTCCTGTTTCCAGTAAGCACATCATTCTTTTTCTTTTTGTGAACTTGAAAGAACTTTGACTTCTTCTTCCTCTTACCTACAAAGAAATTTTCTGCATTTATTTCCTTATCAGTTCAAGCTGCCTAATGTGTACTTTGCTGGAGATGCTCTGTAAACTACCATTCCCAGAATGCTTTCCTGGTGCCATACCATATATCTGTCCAAATGAACTCAAAACAACTTTTGAATGTGTAAACTGGATAATTCCATTTCTTGCCATCCAATTTACGCTTAGAAATGTTAGTTTGCCTGTAGAAAATGCAGATTCTTACACATGTAGTATTTGCATCTACACATGTTTTGAAAATTTACCTCTAGGCAGACAATCAGAGAGCAAATTGTTCCTTTTCTTAAAAGCAAAAAAGTTACCAAACCTTCAGATGAAAGGGACACTTCAGCTAAAGGTCGGGAAATCCAGCTGTAATTTGGCTTTAACTAGTGCTTTAGATCTCAGCTTTAAATTCTAATTAAAGATTGAGGTAGAAGTATGAAATTCTAATGAGGAAGCTGTAGGCTATGTTTTTCAGTGTTACATCATGTCCTCTGTTATTTCTAAGAGCAGAATATTATTTTTGTATACTTAGCATAATTTGACGGCTTGTTTTTCTCACAGAGAGGAACATGGAAGTTCTATGAATAATACCCAACTACTGGTATACAGGAAAAAAACAAATCAGAATATTCTCTTTTTTTTTTTTTTTTTCCTTCTGTATTTTAAGTTTTAAACTGTTTTTTTTGGAAATTCCAGGGACTGACTATTATTTTCAGTCATAGTTTTTTGCTTCTTTTCTGCAAGCAGAGAAATCTGACTTCAATGTCCTGTTGAGATTCTTCTTGTTTCATGTCCTACGTGCTGACTAGTAATCAAAAAAAAAACAAACAAAAAAACCTATGTTTGCCATTAAAACCTGGCTCTACGCTAAGAAAACTAATTACAAAACTGTTAGCTGGCATTTCAGCATTTGCATACACACTGAACGGGCCTGACTAATGCTGGCCACTTTGTCCAAGGCTCATGCAGACTGTTACATATTCCTTCTATTGGCTTTTGGTTTTGTGTCTTCTGTTCAGGCACCTGTTGACTTGCTAGAAATTCAGTCTACATTCTCCAATTCACCAATCCCTGAAATGCATTATATAATCTAATGACAGAAGTTGCATCATTTAACATTTCTATGTAGAGATATTTGTTCTAACTTTGCCACCTGCTTTTGTTGTGTAACTAAATTTGCTTTCTTATTGCTTTCCAAATATTCAAGGACAGGTACCATGCATTCAAGTTCCCAATTGCTCTAGCAGTTTTTAAATGATGCTTAAATGATTTGTAGTTTCTTACACTGTGCTGATTTTGACTGGGATGATAGAATTAATTTTCTTCCATAGTAGCTTGTATGGGGCTATGTTTTGCATTTGTGCTGAAAATAGTGTTGATAATACAGGGATGTTTTAGTTACTGCTGAGCAGTGCTTACACGGAGTCAAGGCCTTTTCTACCATATGATGTCATGCTCAGCATACAAAGCTGGGGGAAGAAGAAAGAAGGGGGACACATTCAGAGTGATGGCATTTGTCTTCCCAAGTAACCGTTACGTGTGATGGAGCCCTGCTTTCCTGGAGATGACTGAACACCTGCCTGCTGATGGGAAATAGTGAATGAATTCCTTGTTTTGCTTTGCTTGCGTGTGTGGCTTTTGCTTTCCCTATTAACCTAACTTTATCTAAACCCACGTGTTTTCTCAGTTTTAGTCTTCTGATTCTCTCTCCCATCCCACCATGGGGGAGTGAGTGAGCGGCTGTGTGGTGCTTAGTTGCCAGCTGGGGTTAAACCATGACATACACTCATGAATTATATCAAGAAAGCCACATTTTGCCATACTCACTTCCAATATCCTAAATACATTTGGATAGTTTCTTTCTTGGAAACTGAAGGACTAGCTGACTTGACCACGTCATTCTCTCGGTACAAATACAACTGTTGATTTCACTCTGTCTCAGAAGCAAGACGGCATTTCCTGAGCCATAAAATCCTCTATTTTGAATTACTGTAATCTTGGAGAATTTCATATTGTTCCAGTCATACTGACAACTGGCCATTATTTTCTGACTAGTAGTTTAATTCTTTGACTTGCCCCAGGTGTACCTGGGCAAGGAATATGTCTCCTTAATATTCTATCAGGTCTTTGATTCACTGAAATTAGCACATAATTCTCTTGATACAAAATCCCAGTTTATGCTGCCAGTGTTAGGCATTTGTTTGTTGTGATCTGACCAGTATAGGATAAAATCGGGTTTTTGCCCTGTTTCACCTCTTTCTTCTTTGTGATTTATTTGGAATCCTCATGAAGTATTGGGCATCCCTTCAAAGAGGCAAAAAAAAGCTGTAGGACGTTGACAGACTCTGTTCTCTTAGGTTATGAACTACTTTCATCCCTGTTTGGCATCTTTGCCACCAGAAATGATTTTCCTGAACACAAAACATCCTGTTGCTGGAGTCTTGATGATATTCATTGTAGTTATTTGAAAGTACTTAACACTGGTTTCTTCACAATGATTTCCAAGGCCCCGTAATCAGATCGCATGCCTAGCTTGTGCCTGGAGCTGAACGGCTAGAATTTTTCTGTTCAAAGAAGCACAGCTAGTAGTTGTTTCTGTACCTAAACTTTTGGTTGTTCTGTGTTTGTTATTACTCTACTGGCCAATCACCAGTAGAGTAATCATCACTTCTTGACCTCTTTAAAAAACATATTTTGTAACTTCAGATGATTCAGGTGCTTAAAAATTAAGGAATAAGATAAATGCCTGTAAAAAATTTTTCTTGGTTTTTAATTTTTTTTCCCCTTGAGTTCAGCATTGTGTTATTGCTGTTATTATCACAACAGTTCACAGGATTTTAAAGGTGTGAGAGGACTCCAAAGGGATATAGAACATAGCAGGTCAGAGGACATCCCCAGTTTCACCAATAAGATCTGCCACACCTCTGTGATTACTGAAAGGGTTCAAAGAAGAGAATAACTACCAACAGTGGAGCAGGGTCAAGTCAGGGATTCCTTGAAGGAGCATGAACCATGAAACCTGATAGACTGCATCCAAGAGTGCTGACAGAACTGCCTGATGTTGTAGCAAAGCCACTTATTATCATCATCTTTGAATTGTCATAGAGATCAGAGGAGCTCCTGGATTGGGACCTTTGCAGAAGATGTCATATTTGAAGGGTTAGTGATCTTGGACAAGCCATGCCTGCTCTAGCAGGCCTTGTACTTAAGGCTTAAGAAGCTCAAATGTTAGGATGAGTAGTTGCTGTAAGGGAATCTGCTGAAGTGCCCAGTGTCAGCCTGTGCTGTCCACTGGTTGATGTTACGAAAGAGATGATAACATTCCAACCTGTCAGGAGAAGACATATGGTTTTGTTTGTTATACAAGGTAAAAGGCACCATGGTAGGAGAGGGACATTGAATCAATCCATGGATGGGATCTGTGCAGCATGCTGTGGTCTGTCCAACGCTGCATGAAAGCAGGGTTCACAGCATCTGAAAGGATGTAAAATTTACTTGCTATCCACATTTCTAGTCTATCTTATTAAAACAGATATTTCATGATGCTACTTGTTGGCTTGCCTTTCTTACTGAGATTCAGAAAAAAACCTGCTCCCTACCTCCCACCCCAGTGCAGGAAAGTCCCCACAACTACAGCATGGCAAATGCTGCATACATCTTTGAAAAGGGCCAAATGGTCAATACAGAGAACTACATTCTGGTCAGCCTCAGTCTGGTCCCTGGGAAAATCATGGAATGAATCCTCTTGGAATACATTTATGAGCACATGGAAGTAACTGGGAACAATCAGCAAGGATTTACCAAAGGTTTGTCTTCTATGATAAAATGGATGAATTTGTAAATGGGGGGAAAGCAGTGGATGTCTTTCATCTTGACTTTAGCAAGGTTTTAAACACTATTTTCCCATATATCCAAATTGAGACTTTATGATCTGAATGGGTGTTCAACTAGGTGAGTAAAAAATTGATTAGTTTGTAGGCACAGATTAAAGGGCTGCACTATTCCTGGAGGCCAATAACAAGTGGAGTACTGTAAAGGTCTACCTCGAGACCTCTTCTACGTACCATCTTCACTGGAGACAACAGAAAAAAAGACAACATAGTGGACTCATTAAGTTTGACACCAAGCTATGGAGGACAAGTTGATGTATTTCAGAGTAGAATGGCCATTTGAAAGGACCTAGACAGACTACAGGGAGGACTGGGTTGATAGGAACCTCTTAACATTAAACAAAACAAATGCAAAGTCATGTATTTGGGAAGTAATAACCCTTGCAGCAATACAGCCTGGGGACTGTCTTACTACACAGCAGCTCTGCTGAAATGGACTCTGCTGAAAAGAACATGAGCCAGCAGTGTGTCCTGGTGACAAAGATCCTTGGCTGTATTAACAGGAGCACAGCCAGTAGATCTAGATTACTGCAGTTTTGGTCCTCCAATACAAAAAAGGCACTAATAAACTGGAATGAGTTCGTGAGAGCAGCTCCACAATGCTCAAGGGCTGGAGCATTTGCCCAATGAGCAGAGGCCAAAGGAACAGGGCTTGTTCAGCCTGGAGAAGTCAGCTTTGGAGCAAACCTAACAGCTCCCCTCCATTACCCATGGGTAGGTTATTGAGAAGACAAAGCCAGGCTCTTCACAGTGCTGTGTGATGGGAGGACGAGAGACAAAGAGCATAAATTGAAACAAAGAGTGTTCAGACTGGATGTAAAGAAAAACCTTTTCACCCTGAGGACAGTCCAGCTGTGGAGCAGGTTGCTCAGAGAAGTTGTGCCATCTCCATCCCTGGAGATTTTTAAAACTTAACTGGAGAGCCACATGATCTGATCTCACAGCTGACCCTGCTTTGAAGAGTAGGTTGGAATAGAGACCTCCTGAGGTCCCTTCCAACCTGAATTATCCTATGATCCTATGGAAACCACACTTCTCTTAATGTTCCTCCATCTGGGGATTTCTGTAAAGGTTTCAAGTTTCTCAGTTCTGTTCAACTGTTTTTCAGGTATTTCAATATTTTGCTCCTGATGCCTTTTCAGGGCTATTCACAGCTTGGTCCTGATTAAATGATGCCAGTTTCCTGACAGCTTCTCCTGCAAAATAAGGTATCAGCCATAATCATGCTATTACATAAAAGGCCAAATTGTAGGCCTTGAATGGACTTCAGGCCAGCAGAACCTAAAGAGTGATTCAGATGACCAGGGAAAAAAAAAAGATCTTGAGTCGTATGTCTAAACTTGTAGGGCTATTTGAGATGTCCTAGGTTTTCCCAGCTGACATCATACTATGCTCCAGAAAAGCACAGGTCTTCAATAATCCTGTCGGCTGGTCCTAGGGGATGTCTTAGATACCCTGTACTACTCATCTGTGTTTACCCAACTAAATCAAGCTGTAGTTCTTATGAATGATAACAAGAGCTTACACATCTTTTTGCATTTGAACAGCTGCGTGTATTCATTAAATTTAGGTGTTTCCATGTGAAGCTGACTCCCAGAATTTTCACCAGATCAAGGTCTCATTATTGCACTATTCATATAGTGGAGCCAAATCCCAAATGCCTACAAGCTTTTTGTCTATCACATATACTTTAGCAGTGATTCTTCTAGCATACTTATAATATTTTTAATGTTTAAATGAACAATGAGGAAAGCAAGAAACTTACTGTGTGTCTTTGGATCCTTATTCTTTATTTCTTATAAATATGGGAATTTTTTCCTAAGGTTATGTCTGCACAAGGTATGGAGCACAGTGCAGAGAGCTTGCACCTGTTTGAAACTGGTATGTTCATGTTACCGCAGTGCTGCATCCATCCAAAAGACTAAGTCATCTAAATTGCTTTCAAGGCCCAAGAGAACACTATGCTACATGGATGTAGAAGTTCAATGCAATGAAAGCTTCAGGGAATGCATTGACACTATAAATCATATTGGATCTGCAGATAGTATAGTGCCCTTTTCACGATATAAGTAACAGAACTGAAGAGGGGAAGGTAGATATTTTCTGAGATCTTACTGATGCACATGTCAACAACAACAAAAACCACAAGATTTAAAAAAATATACAGTGAAAGATTTTAAATGCATTTTTTATGTGCGAAAGCCAGATGTGAAAATGAAACAAAGCCTTTCTAGATGAAAAACAACAGAATTTAGAGTCATCACTATGGTCCATGTGCTTTGCACTTCAATAAGGTAGGCCAGAAATTATTTAAATATCATTAAAAGAACAAAAATTATTTCTATGCACATTTGAAACAGGTTAAAATTGTCTGCTAGCGTTATCAAATGACATTGACATACTTAAATGAATCCAGCAGACAGCCACCAAAATGGTTAAGGAACACATAAAGTACAAGAAGAGACAAAGAGAATTAGGTTTCACACACAGAATCAAGGATTGTTCAACCTTTGGAAGGCGAAGGAGAAATTCTATTGTTGTCTACAACTACATAGTGGGAGGGTGTACATAAGGTGGAGCCAGATTCTTCTCAGAAGTACACAGAATGGAATCATAGAATCATCTAGGTTGAAAAAGACCCTTAAGATCGAGTCCAACCATAAACCTAACACGACCAAGTCCACCACTAAACCATGTCCCTAAGCACCACATCTGCATGTCTTTTAAACACCTCCAAGGATGGTGACTCAACCACTTCCCTGGGCAGTCTCTTCCAATGCTTGACAACCCTTTCAGTAAAGAAATTTTTCCTCACGTCCAATCTAAACCTC
>NW_008795018.1:3714927-3740992 GCF_000699145.1 Aptenodytes forsteri
GTCCTTTTCTGCTGGGCAGCTTTCCAGCCACTCTTCCCCAAGCCTGTAGTGCTGCATGGGGTTGTTGTGACCCAAGTGCAGGACCCGGCACTTAGCCTTGGCATGGATAGGTCAAGAAACAAAGAACATAAGTTGCAGCCTGAGAAATTTTGACTCAATATAAACAAAAATGGTCTTACCATGAGGGCGGACAAATATTTTAATAGGTTGCCCAGAGAGACTGTGATATTTCCATCCATGGAGAGATTAAAAAGTCTAGACAAGTTCCTTAATAACCTGTTCTAACTGGACATGTTTTGACTAAATGATGTCTATAGATCTTTTCAAACCTATACTATTCTATGATTTTATGAGATTTGTGGCTAAGTTCACAGTGCAGCAGGAAGCACTCCCAGGCTCAAATCTGCTTCTTGTAGTCAATTGCAAAATGGATGATAACTGCGACGAAATGAGAATAACACCAGCGTCCCAAGGAAACACTGAAAACTGAGAAAAGTAAGTGATTTTAGAAATGTACTGAAAAACTCTCCAAGGCTAATCACTAATTCGTGTCTCTAATATTCACTTCTCCCAGAAATGCCTCTTACAAATGCAGTATATATCAATTCCTAACAGATATAAATAAAAAAAGGGAAATTGTATTACTGTGTTTTAAATCTGAAATCCAACCTAATAGTTGTACTAATTGATGGGAGAGAAGAGTAACTCCATCTTTCCCCCCGCCCCCCTCTCCATTGCAGCAATTGGCACCTAAACAAATAACTTCCAGTGAATTATCTGCAGGACTGGATGATGCAGTTTCTCCATTGTAAGTAACGTGTTTCATTTTATACTTTAGAATCACAGAGAAAGAGGACATCAGCTGCACATCCACTTGCCTGCAGGTAAGATCAGCTGCATCTAACCCATTCTTCACAGGTGTTTGTTTCATTCATTCTTAAAAAACTTCCAGACATGATGATTCCACACTTCCATGGATAATCTTTTCCAATATTTACAGATCCTTACTTTTATACATTTCTTTTTCTAAAATCTTAACTAAATATTTCAGATGCGGTTTAGACCCATCCACAGTGGAGATGGAGAACAAGAGAGTATAGTCGTCTTTGCACAAGACTTTGTCACATTGAGTATATTTTATGTCCCTTTGTTCTCCCCTAGACTGCCTTAGAGTGAACAGAACATTTACAAAAATGAGGAAGTTGATGATATGGAAGATTTTAAATATGTTCCTGTACACATCATTATTATTTTTTCACTAGTTTGACAGTAAGGAAACTCAAGGGATATATTAGACACCAAAGTTTAATTCTTGCTGGAAGAGTTGAAATATGAGGTATAGCTTTTACAGGAACACTAAAACATTATTCATACTTTATTTTTATTCCCTTATTTAGGGAATGTCTGTCTTCTCACCTTCTGCTATTACTCCCTTTCTTTTTTCCCTCCATTTGGGTTTCCTGTTCAGCAGCATCTCTCTTCCCATTGTCTCTCTTTGACTTGTCATCAGTCCCTGTTACCTTTTTGTTTGCTAAACACAGAACCTCTTTCCTTGTCAATTTTTCATCTTCTTCCCTTCAGCTTCTTTTTCCAACAATTTCTATTCCTTTAAATTCTCCTGCAGGTGGTTTTGTTTGTTGTTTTGTTATTTTTTTCCCCTCTCTGCATGTCTTCTTCATATCTTTTCTTCTCACACACATATACTCATTCCCTTGAAGGCTAAGCTAAACAGAACAGGTCATGGCTGTGGGGGCATGTGGAATATAAGAGCATCTGGTTCATTAAGGTCATCAGATGAAGAAGCTTTTCAGGTCAAAGGGAATAATAACAAAGAAAGTGATAAACAAAACACACAGAGACACAAACCTGATAAGCAAACAAATAAGGGAGACAATAAAGGATACCAAAACTCCTGAGCACTAAATGATGGGTTGTTAAGAAAGTGTGGGCACAACTTTGAAGAAGTACAACCCGGGCTTTGTAACTGATAAGAAGAGGGAAACAAGATGAACATGATCATTATGGGTATTTCAGGGTGATCTGGGGGACTATGCAAAACCATTAAGTAATGCATAGGGGAAGGGTCATAGGTAAGGAAAAAGGAAGTATCAGGGAGGGAAAAAAGGGGGGAATAGGAGAAAGGATAAAAGGTTTGATAGTATGTAAGTAGGCACTGGCCAATACTCTTGTCTGCCTGAGCACTGTGCCTGATCAATGCAGTCTGCTCTATCTTCTTCTTAAGTCCTTTCTTCATTTTCTGTGTAATTTCACTCTCTATCCCATGCATGAGTGCTGCAAGGTCTAGGTGCTAAAATATGGAGAAGGAGCTGCGGGTGACAGGACTCACAGGTCTGTATGCCGGTGACTGGAGGGACCAGAGCATAAGTCTCCGCATGCGAGAGTTATAAGAATCAATAGCTCTGTAGGGGTCTCGGTGTGTTTATATTTTCCCCTAATGAATTTAAGTTGATGTCCATGGATGTGTATATGTAATTCACTAGGAAATTTCAAGCTGGACTAACCAGTGAGAAGGAGGAAAACATGCATCTGGAAAGGTTAAAAAACTTTATAAGGGAGTGCAGGTCCCTTATATCAGGGCAGGGGTATCAGGCAGGCGGAAGGTCCATGCTGGTATTCGGGGAGGACCTGCGAGTGTGGGGTGCCTGTGGGACGAGTGTGTGAGTGCTGCATGTGTGCAGTGAGCACCCAGCTGGACCTGTGGGGCAGGTAAGGGGGGCTGGGGGCCGGGCAGGGGTGCCGGGCAGGCAGAGGGGCCATGCTGGTGCTTGGGGGATCCATGAACGTGCATGTGCTTGTGAACCTGGAGAGTGTGGTGTGTGCGCTGCACTAGTGACCTTCTGCTTCTGCCAGCCCAAGAGGAGGAGGGGACATGTCTGTCTATACTTTTATCTGAGTTTTATGTTTGTTTAATGTATGTGAGTCCTGGCAGTGCTATATGTGGATATTGTTGAACACAGTGCCCTGTGTGTGGCAGTCCATACGGCAGTCTACATAAGTGACCTCTGTAGTGTATGTGTGTGCACACACCCCTCAGGGGTGCATGCTCAACCTTGCTACTGGCCAAACCTGCAAACAGGAAAGCAGCAGCCGTGTCTGTCAGCCTAGGATGGAGAGACCCAGGTCTGCGGGCACACCCAGCTGTGCTCCAGCATCCAGGCAGGAGGGAGCCTTGAGTCCCTGAGTCCACCGGAGTCCATGGCTTCACAAAGGCCTTCGGGAAGCACCTGAAGACCCGGTGTCTGGGTCTATGTTCCTTGATCCCTCAAGTTTAGAAATAGCAGCAGCCAGGAAAGTGTGTGACTGCAAAAGCACCTGTTACAGCAGAGCTTTGTCAATAACCTTTGAACCTTCCAACTTGAATGTCTGGACCATTAGGACAGTTTAGGGGGAATAAGGAAAAAAAAAAAAAAAGATTAACTTCAGTTTCTGGTGAAAGGCGCCTGTAGATATTCTGCAATTATTGTCAACAGTGACATGCCTTGTTTTTCTTTTGCACTTGCACCACATACTGACTAGGGTGATTGTTTCAGTGATATCTGTTTTGCAATAAATCTGAAATTATTTTCCTTGTCAGCATGCTGGTAGAAACAGTATGATGATACAGAAACAGTGACAAAACAAATTGGCAACAGACGCTTCAGGTACCTTTGTCAGCTATGAAATATACGGTATCCAGCAAATAAATCTATTAGTTCTTAGTAACAACAACAACTGACAGTAAGACTAAAAAAATCAGACTTCTTGAATATGTGGGCAAAGCTTTCCGAAGGATCTGCAAAAAGCATTGTCTGCCTTTTGCCTTGGGTTGGACATGGCAGTATATATGCATAATGAACATAGGATGCAGGATTATTGATTCCATTACATGGAGATTTCAGGTCAATTTGCAAACAAACTCAGGCACCAGAGTTGCTGTAGGAATATTTCTGATATTTTCAACAATACAAGGCTTGAGTAGAGCTACATATATCTTACACATTTTTGCTGGACTTTGTCTATCAGGACGTATGAATAGATGTGACCCTGATCGGTATGGCAGTGCTAACAATAGCCCACGGTCTGCATCAATGCATTGACATAACTTGGTCTGTTTAGAAAGTCCTCATCTATTTGATACACTGTATACTTACTGTGCAGTAAGGACTTTTTGTAATTACTGAGCAGACTTAAATCTCAAAAATATAAACAGATTCCTTGAGAATTTCTTTAACAACACACAGCGGATACAGACCAAGGAACATTTAGAAGGAAAGGATATATTAACACAAGTGAGACCTTTCTTTTCTGTACTTTTTTTGTGGAAGTATAGTAGCTAGCAAGAGAGGAGCACAAGTAATATTGTTTCAGTCTATTTTGTTGGGGCACAGTGATCCAACATGCTTACAATGCAAGTAACTGAAAATCTGGAACTTACTGCCTTAAAAACTTCTTAGTACTGTTTTATTCGATATATTTATGCCTAGTGGTACAGCACTTATCTGGGATCTAACTGTGATCTGTAATTATTTATAATATTCCCTTTAAGGTAGCAATCTAAATTAAAATTACTAGCCAGAAGGTTTTTTAAAAGAGCAACCCTAACCTCCTTAGAAAATCACAGGCATATTGATATAACTAGTTCATCATACATTTTCTAGCACCCTAAGGCATACCAAAGCCTTTTTTCTTTTTTCCTTTTTTTTTTTTTCTGTTCCATTTTCATATAGGATCTCGTTGAGCATTTTTCTACTCTTTCAGGAAATTTTCAGGAATATAAATCTTTTCACAGTTTCAAATTGTAAATTTCTATATCACATTAATTTGCTTGTTTATTGATTTCTTGCTTTATGTAAAGGCAATGAAATGTGAATTTTGGGAAGCCACAGGACACTGGTGAATTTTTATATTATGTTGCACACAACGTTGACTCATTTATTCCCTTATTAACATGAAGTTTTTCTTTATTATCACTTGTAGGAAGGAGTGTGATGAAAATCTGTTGCGAATCTCTAGTCTGGTTTGTCACTCAGCAGGGAAATAAATAAATGTCTCCAATAACGTTATCCAAAGCATTTTCTTTGGTAAACATAATAAAGTACACATAGAGACATGCAAGCAATGAAATACCAGAACATCTGGTGAACTGCAGGTGGGCCAGGAATATGAAGTCGAAACAGGTGCAGAGAAGCAGGTTTTCTGAGTCTGAAATTGTATTAGATGCTGGTAGGTTTCTATATATGTGAGGCAATGACCCGCATGGTTTCCACGTAGGTTAGAATCAGTCACGTGTCATGTTCAAGAACATATTTCACGGGAAGATAGAGCTGCAAAGAAAACAACTATTACATGAAGTTTTGAATTTTAATATATATTTTAATTACAGTCTCTGTGGATGTCCTAATCTCCTCATTCCTTCTCTCTGTCCTGTTCCCATAATATCAATGCTTTTATACAAGTTAACTCTGGTGTTGAAAAATTACTGTTTCTTAAGTAAAACTACTGTTACTTAAGGTGCCTCTACTCTGCCCTTTGTAGTACGGGGTTTTTTTAAATAGTACTCAGTTACAAGCATTGAGGGAAAAAAGATAACTCTTAGTAAAAGGATGTTTCAAAAATTCAGTAATATTTTTAAGATCCCAAAACAGGAGCTAATGCTTCCTAACTGGTGTTGAAAAATTACTGTTTCTTAAGTAAAACTACTGTTACTTAAGGTGCCTCTACTCTGCCCTTTGTAGTACGGGGTTTTTTTAAATAGTACTCAGTTACAAGCATTGAGGGAAAAAAGATAACTCTTAGTAAAAGGATGTTTCAAAAATTCAGTAATATTTTTAAGATCCCAAAACAGGAGCTAATGCTTCCTAATCTCTTCGGTAAATTTGGCCACCAAAATTTATCTGAATCCTTTAGGATTGCAAAATAGGACTGTAAAATATTTTGGAAATAAGAGATTTCATTTTATGTTGTGTATTTTAACCTCATCTAGAAGTCCAAGGAGCAAGGTCCTTTCTATGACTCGTTACGTTGTTTTACTTCTACTAGGCTCTGTAAATTGGTGGAGGTTTAAAATTTTAATGTGTCTCACTTGAATTAATTTGGATCTCATTTGAATTCTTTATTTGTCATTTACCTTCTATAGTATAGACAATACATACATCCAGATACAGTTTGGCTACCTTTTGTACAAAGAGAGCCACTGCTTTATGTCTTCCTGTCTGTGCTCATCATACTATGTACATTACTCCAAGCACTTTAGTGAGAAGAAAGCGCACAGAGATATTTTTATGCCACATCCCTGGTGTTTGTATGGAGAAACAGGTTTCAAACTCAAGGCTTAAATTCAATCAAAAACCAGAAAACAAGCATATGAATTCAAAATGAAAAACAAAACAAAACAAAACATATTTATTTAACCTAGTCACTGTTAATTACATAGCTACGAGTTACATGTGCTAGACCAACCACTATAATCAAAGAAACCTGTCTATTGTATGATGACTGCCTTTTGCTTACCCACTTTGCTGGTAGAGGTTTTTACCCTGTTGTTCATTTTTTGCTTACCTTATCAAACAGTAAATCTGTAGACCGTCTTAATACATACAGCTGTTCCACTGGTTTCTAATCAGTTCTGCTTCAAATTTCTTTAGTTCTACCATTTGGAAAATAATATTTGCATTTCTGCGATAACCCTCAAGCTGTTTTATTTTCCCCAAAAAGGACATGAGGAGGCCCTGACTGCCAAAGGAAGCCTGGAGATATTTTTGCATTACTTCTTCCTAAGGATTATGTTTTCCTCTTGCTTGCCAACAGTCGATATTACAGCCTCATCTGCCTGATGCTAATAGCTCAAGTTATAAAAAATCTGCCGAATTTACCAACTAACCCATCTTTAAGTTGATGTACCTACAATAGCTATTAAATAGGCTGCACAGTTGAAGTGGGAACTATCAGAATGACTGTCTTCACAATTCCACTGTTTGTAGGCCATAAACTGAGCATAATTTGACCTATTTTCAAATAACTGCACATGTATCCACTATGCACACAAAGTTTGCAGACCAGCTTTATTATGTAGCACACTTGAAAAATGATGAACACCAAAACAATCATCAGCAAAATCACTGAACAGTGATCTTATCAGCATGTTCACCCTGAAAGTCTATTCTAGCCTTAGCATCCCACTAAGAACAATGAAAACAAACCAATAATTATTATTTATGGCAGTCATGAGCCAAAATGCATGTTATTTTAAGTTGCACATTAGCATTTAAATTAAACTAGGTCAGTTCTTAAAATACACTTATGGGTCCAAACTTGAATCAGAGGTACAGCTGTTAAACACGCTTTTGGGTTTTCAGGGGAGGAGGGGATCCCTGTCAGTATGCCCCACAAACAATACGGAAGAGAAAAGGAAAAGATCACCCCTTCTGATGGCAGCATTTTTCCTTTGCCCACTACGTTACTGCTACTTCCATTTGTATTTCAGAATCTCTTTGAAGATTTTAATATCCAAACATCCTACAGTATTTCCTTCCCTTCTTTCAAGATACACACCAGCCTGTGCTATCCTGGCCCCACTGTGCCTATGTAGTCTCCTGTGAATCCAACTCATACTCCAGCCAGTGTGACTGCTGGCTCCTGGAACGCAGTGTGAAGGTACACAAGTTAACCCAGGCATCTACACACAGTAGTACAAAGACCTCTGGGGGCAAGTTTTCCTTGCAGAGAGGTTGCATTGCATGTCTGCATCCAACATTTGTGGCAGTTCCAGGCTGTACTGAACTATATGGTGCAGAAACACAAGCTTGATTACTTCTTTAATCAGTTGTTTTCCAGTTAGCTGTGGGAGAAACACTCTCCTTGATCTTTCTTTTCCTCTCACAGACCATATTAGTTTTCCATTCTCTTCAGCCTGCTGGAGTAGTCTATCTATCCATTCACTAAGCAGGGAGCCTAAGAAAACCTTCTTTAAATCCATATCATCATAGAGAATACTTGTTTGGGGTTCTAATTCTCACCTAATTTAGATTGAATCTATCCAAAATAAACCCAGGGATTTAAACGGAGTTAATTCTCATTTAAACTTGTGCAACTCACAGGTACATCAGGATCCTCAACATCAAAATAATTCTTACCTTAAATGCACAGTTTTGGTTTGTCTTTTTTTTTCTTTAGTGACCTGGGGGGTTGTTTTCTTCCATTAGTAACTGTTGTAGCTGCTGATGGTCCTACTTAAGATTCTTGATAGCAGCACTTTGCCAGGCAAGTCACTGACACCTCCACTTTTCTCTCAGAGTAAGACAAGGTCGTAACTCTAAGGGTACAAATCAAGGTGAGAAACCTACTGTTTGCTATAATTGCAAGAGTTCTGATCATTATGCACACCTCTGCCAGGAATTAATTTTATTGTTGTCTCTAAAAAGCTGATTATCTAATGGCTTAAAGAATGCAAAATTGTTCAGAGCTGTTAGTTTTTAACATAGATAACTTTACTCACAAGCCTGACTCTAGTCCATTACACAGGTTTTACATGTGATTGGACTTCAGCTGTACTACTTTTTGGCTGAAAAGACTACAGTTTCCATTTTCCCTCCCTCCCTCCCTTCCTTCCTTCCTTCCTCTGTTTACAATATTGTGTTTGGCAATCAAGTATTCTGAATGTCAAAGGATATTATATCAAGGATAATTATTAAGAAATTGTAGTCAGTTATAGAGAAATTTGTATGAAAGCCAATGTACAATAGCACTGTAGGAAATAGAATGGTTTTGAAGGGCTAGGATCCTAAAAATCTGTCTTGCAGTGTCATAATAAGGTAAATAAAGATCTTTCTTACTCTTCGAAAACTATTTTATAACTGCCTCCCCCCCTGCCCAAGATGTATGTCATGTTATGCTACTGAAGGCGGGAAATTACCATTCTAGATGAGACCACAGTTCCAGCCAAATTTGCTATCACTGTTACTGACCACTGGTGGATACTCAGGGTCACAGCATAAGAAATAAGGACATGGTAACTGAATATGCAAGTCAGAACACCAGAATACTGGTGTCAGAGGGTCTGCCCTTCTTATCAGTACACCCCAAAAATAATGAAGGATTGCATCCATACAGGAAACTGCTCACTGAGCTTAAACCTTGAGGAAGATAAACTATTCCTAGTAACTCATCTGAACATTTTCCTACCAAATGTTTTTGAGCAAGAATATAGAACTTTTGTAAAGAGATATTTGAAATGGCTCCATTGAAACATGCATGGGAAAGAGAGTTAGAGAATAAACATGCTAGGAGAGGAGCTGTAAAAGAAACAGAGTTAATATTGTGGAATTTATCCTGAACATCAGACATAATAGCTAAGTATGCAAATATTTTCCAGAAGCTAACTAGAAATATTTTGTAATTTAAAATATCAATTGACCAAACACTTGAAAAATCTAGTCCTCCAAAAGACAGGAATTATTCATATAAAATTTTTAGATACAGACCATATTATTTATTAATCAAGTAGATATATACACATATATAAATTTTGTAAACATAGTTCTGAGAAGACTCGTAAACTTCCCATGAATATTCTGCAAACAGCAATCACTTTATTCCACCATGATTATAAAGAAGCTCTGATGTCTTTTACTCTTTTACTCTTACTCCCAGCTATCAGAGCATATGAACACCTTATAGTGTTCAGTGATTTTAATTTCAAAACACTGATATGGGAAGAAAATGCTGTAGTTATGTTACAGAGGGAGTAAAGGAAATCTAGGGCATAGCATCTTTAAAAGAGTGGCATGGATTTGTCCTAGCCACACTAGAAATCTGTGAAGCAGCCCTCCATCCTTTATAATGACTGATCACTGGACCACACTTTGTCTCCATCTCTTTGCTTAATGACCGCATCTCTCAGAGCTGGGCTCTCTCTGAGGTGAGGATGGACCCCAGAATGTATTGTCATTGCCAGCCTGCTCAGGAGATAACCACGGCTGAGACAGCACGCCGAATGCTGCTGAAGACCGATCTGCGCTGATAGGCACATGAGGAAACAGTTTTGCAGCGCCTGTCTAAATTACAGCAGGGTCTAGCCCACAGTATTAATTTCTCACTTCTAAGAGAATGAAGAGGCCAGTAAATCTTTCAGTGAAACTGGAAATAATGCAACTCTGTTCTACGTAAATGTGTGAAGTAGAAGTTCAAAGGTTATCCCTGAATCACGGCCTTATATAAAATCAGCCTGCCACCATGTCAGCATCATATGGTAATATTTTAAACACTTTATTTAAGCATTTCATTTAGGAAACAATTACTGTATGTTTTTGTCTAATATAATTAATAGGTCAAGCAGCACTTATTAAGTCTTTAGGCATTAATTAACATTTAAAAATTATCACATATGACACATTAATTAGATATCAATCACTTATTAGAACTACTGACATTTAATAAGCTTTTTAATTTATACCAAGCTATCCTGCTGTACATATCTTTCCAAACTACAAGTACCTGCAAACAGTACTTAAGGAGTTTAACATGTTAACTCCTATTTTGTCTTTGTAATTAGCACATATATAAAAACCTGATTTACACATTATATACTTTAATCATAAAAATATATCTACATCTTTTCAGTTCACTAATAAATTACAAAAATTTGAATAAAATGCATAACATGCATATTAAAATAATTTTAAAAGCATCATAGAAATTAACAGTACCTTTGTTTTCTTTCTGTGTCAGATTTGAACTTAAATCCTCTTCTGATTCTACTGTCCTGTCCTGAGGAAAGAAATATAAATGTCCAAGTGTTAATTGCTGACCTCTGTCACCCCTTAATTATGCATTCTTGTATCTTCTTTGATACTTTCCTTGCATAGCTATCTCCTATTGTCAAGATCTTGCCATTAGACACTTCACAGGCATGATCTCTCTCTTGACCTAATTGCACTTATTATCAGTCAATTTTTATAATACTAACTAGGTACTTAGGATGACACATAAAAACCCTACAGGGTGCCCAAACTTTACAAGACTAATGTCCATGTTGGCAGCTTGAAAAGAACCAGAGAGCTGTTTCTTCTGCACATACTTGTGCGTATTTTTTTCCAACTAATATATGCAGTAACCCATAGGATTCTCATATATTTGCAACTTTGCTGAACAAATAGAAATCACCTATTTATTCATTAGATGTTTCTTCTCTAATGTACAGCTATGTGATAAATTAAGGTGGAATTTTAGAGTGTGCAAATATGGAGACTTTCCCAGCTTTCTCTGTACATGTGCTTGAAACAGTATTGGGCTGGGTCATCTGGAAGAAGAAGGAAGTATTTCAGTAGCCTGCAGCAGGGGGCATGGGGTGCTTTAAACATGCACTTCCATGAGTTGAAAACATCCTCGTTTATCTGGCTGCCTCTATACTGCTCAGTGAACAGCAGCACCTGGTTGTGGGACATACTCTACAATGCTATCCATGTGAAGCTACAGCCAGAGCCACAGAAGAATGTGGAAGTGCGAGTCAACCATATGAGTTTCACCCACAATGCATGAGACTTGACAGATCTGTAGCACACCTGCGATGGCTTAATTGGGCTAGCACAGATAACAAGTAGTGAAAGCAAGCTGTCCAGATATTCTCAGAATATACATGCGAGTACCCATACTGTCTTCTTTTGTTACAGCTGTTAGCTGGATTAAGATACCAAATGTAGGATAACATGCTACGTTTTCACCTTTTCCTTGTAGTTATGACCAAGGTAATTAACTGGCTTCATGCAAGTACTACACAGTTGTTCTGATGAGAGTAAGAATCAGACCAATAAGGAATGAAAATACTATAATTCCTTTTTTTTTTTCAGGTGGAAATGGAAAAGGCAGTTGAGTTAAAGGCTAGATCACAAGGAGACCTTGCAACACTGAGTCTCACAACACGTACATTCTTTAGCCATGTCAGATGTGGAGATCTAAAGTAAACTAGTTTCCTAGCATCTCTCAGTAGTCCACCAAGGATGATGGGCATCATCAATGAATAGTTCAGAGCAGAAACAAAACTCATATCTTAAGTACAATCCACAGCCCTCCGTTAAATACCTTAACTCTCTATACAATGCATGAGGAGGATTAAATGGGATTCACAACAGACAGCATGCTGTGCAAGGTTTATATAATACAGAAGGTCAAGACAAATCCTGAACTTATGTCAGACGAGGTTTACAATTCAGAAACCTCTCTGGCACTAATGCACTTGTGTCCCTCCTTTCAAAATAACAGGCACCTCTTTCTTATAAAACACAGAGGTCAGAGGATGGTGTTCCTACTATTGAAATGGGATTCAGACTGAGGGGACTCAAATCCACGTAACTACATGGCTGTGAGGTGCTGAGGAGTCTTTTCATTTTGGCACTGTGCTACTTTGCACAAACAAATACAGAACTCATTGGGCTAGAGAGAAAAGTGGAATCCCAGTGACTGCAGTTGTCTGCTAAAGGAGAGGACGCCTACCTCTTGACCCCATCTCCAAGGACTGTTACACTGCTTTATAAATGAAAACATGAATGAAGCCATAAGCAGGCCTAGCAGACAAGAACAAAACCCACCTTTTTAAATTTTAACCCCCACTGAAATGTCACTTAGGGTGCTTGCTCTTTTCATGGCCATGCATCTGCTTGGTGGAACTCATTACCTCTTGACATCAGGAGATCCCTATTTTCTTCTTTTTTAAGCCTACATTTAAGACTGATTTGTTTTCATTGACTTTTAACTGACATTAGCTAATTATTAACTCTGCAGGATAGATTAAATTTTAATTTTAATGTCATTGTAAAACACTATGAGCTGCCTCAGCGTGATAAGATGCTATAAAAGTTTAAACTGTTGTTATAAGTTAGCCACCTGTTCAAAACATTAAAAATCTACACTTTTAAATCAATCACACTGCACTGGATGCCCCATCAAGGCTAATGTTGATAAATTATACTCTTAGCTCTAGTTGATACAAAGTCATTATTCTCCAGAATGGTAGTATATTGGACTTTCTTTTGTAGAGTTTTAGTTGCGATTGTAGTGTCATTTTTCAAAATCCTAAATACACTCCAATGCGTATTTTCTAATCTGCTAAATTGTTCAGAGCTGGAGATGTATCACTTATCCTGGACTGTCTACCTAGAAAACAGGGCTAATATTTTTCCCTTGCCTATCTTGTCTCTTCACATGGTAAGTTCACTTGGTAAGTACTATTTCTTATTGAAAGCAAGAGGGTTATTTCTATAGCTCCAATAAAGAAAGGCAGCACGCTGAGGCCGCATATTTTAGTAGACTTAGTTCTGCAGTCAGGGAACTGACTTTACTACCTCCCATTCTTCTTGCACTCAGACAAACTTTGTAAGTAAACCAAAAGGCATGGACTTCAGCATTTTATTATAACTGAACCAATCTTCAGCAGCCCTGAAGCTCATGGGCTCTGAAACAATCTTCAGCAGCCCTGCAGCTGAATGACCTGTTCAGCTCATTCATTATTTTCATTTGGATGAATATCAATTCTTTCTAACGGCACAAAAAAAGCTATATTGTCTGAGACAGGTGACAGCAGACCCTTCAGTTTCCCTTTGTAATACATTCCTGCTGATTCCTAGAGTAGGAATTCAGTGAAAGACTCCCCAAAGAGAGACATTATTAACTTTGTTATTGAGGGGGAAAAAAGTAAAAGAGGATTTAGCTGACTGCATGAGGCTTAGCATGGGTTTACCATCCGTATCTATCTAAGACTGTTCTTCCTGCACACAATGTCTGTGCATAGGATACTAAAAATCTGTGCCCTGACAGTGATTACTAGTATCAGTGTAGCTGCTTGATGACAGAGGGACAGGGAACCATACATAGGTCCTGAGGGTAAGAGGCATGAACTGGCTTTCATCCGTGCTGCTGAAAGCAAGCTTACTCTAGAGCACGCTCCCTGTGCCCACATGCCATAGTTCTTCGCCTTGCATCTCTCAAGGATCTCTGTGTTGCTCCTATGAATACAACGTGTAATTACTACTTTTTGTGAATTTTCAGTTCAAAGTATCTAAAAAAAAAGCGAAGGCCATGATACATCTTTCTGCCTTTGAATGCTGTTCTAGCATTTTAACGTATGTGAATATACGTTGCATGTCATGAGGTGTCCTATGAGTTGTTCAGCCATTATCTTGGAAAGAGTGAGTGGCAGTGACCCAGAACATGGCCAAGAAGAGAAGAAACAAGTTGAAAAGGGTATCAAATTCTAGTGTCCAAGCTTTCTCTCTGGGACTGTTATTCACCAAAATAAGACTTTCCTAATTCTGACCAAAAATCAGTGAAGTTAAGCTTACAGATGATTTAGACAATGTCTAGATTGCAGGGGTGGAGGGGGGTGGGGGTAGGGAATGGTTAAAATTGAAACACACCTTTTTCCTAATACAGACAAGTCCTTTGGAGCTTTGAAAAATTTTAGCGTATCTTTCTTTAGAATGGTAATTCTCGTTTGCCTCTTTCTGTTTGTATATTTTTTAGTAACTTAGTAGTAGAAAGCTGAAATGTTGTTTGGCAGTTTTTCCACAGATATGTGTAGGGCATTTCTGTCCTAGCATTTCTTCACAAAAACTATTTTGTGTAAGCTAAAAGAGATACCACAACAAAGGGTATTATGGAGACCTGACATACTGCGTCATCTGTCATTTCTGACAAATGTAAATGCAAGAATAAAATCCTAGGTAGAAAATAAGAATATATGAGTCAGGGTTGAGTGAAAGGGAATCAAAGACGCTGGTTCCAGACTCTTTTTCTTTACCTCTGTTGCTTTTCTCCAATTAATCTGCACACTGTATTTCTTACTCTGATTTTTCTTTGGATGGAAATTTACCTTCTCTTTTAAAGAAACAATACAGACCAGCAGTGGTTGTGAAATGTCTGCTAGTACAGAAAATTCATATTAAGTTGTAGAAGACAGTTTCTGTTAGAGGAAAATATATCTAACTGCCCAAGAGAGGCGAGGCTGCTGCTGCTCCATGTCCCCAGGTCTGACCAGTAGTGAGGCTGCAGATGTGTTCTCAGCAGGCACACACACCAAGCACGCATATACACCACATGTATCCATATACACATGACCAGCCACACAGATCACAGACAGACATGCACACTCAACACCCACACAAACATAGCACCATTGGCCTCATTCTGCTCCCTTCTCTGGCTGAGCAGGATGGAGGTCCACTATTGAGTATAGATATATGTAATATGTACATGTGTACAGTGTGGATCCCTCTAGCAGCCGGGCTCAGACACTCAGTCTGTCCAGTAGCTGCCTCTGGATCCCAGTCTCACCAGTTGCTGGCACCTGGACATTCGAGCCCCCGAGGCTGACCATCGGCCTCATTCTGCTCCCCTCTCTGGCTGAGCAGGATGGAGGTCCACTATTGAGTATAGATATATGTAATATGTACATGTGTACAGTGTGGATCCCTCTAGCAGCCGGGCTCAGACACTCAGTCTGTCCAGTAGCTGCCTCTGGATCCCAGTCTCACCAGTTGCTGGCACCTGGACATTCGAGCCCCCGAGGCTGCAGCCCCATTCCTGTTGCTGGTACAGACTGTTGCACACACACACAGTTGGCAAGGACTTCCTTGGTCCCAGTAGCCGATCCCCCTGTGCTCACATCCCTAGACACACAGGCTGGCCCTCGGAGACCCATCCACCCTCTTGCTCCCAGACATTTCACCTACCCACCAGCTAGCTCAGCTTGATCCTTGCTAGCGATCCCACTCTCCCTTGCACACCTGCACTCGCTCCAGTTGCTGCACCATGGACATATAGGCATCTGTGACTCCTGGTCTGACTCCAGTTCCTGCACTCACACCCCCATAGACCCCACTCCCCCACACACACAGATACGCACATTGAGTGGAAAGCCCTCACCTAGGAAGGAGTTAGAAAAGAATTTAATGAGAAGATAGGACAGACTGTGCTGGTCAGGAGCAGGACATAGCCAGACAAGTGTACTGACTAGCCAGCTATTTACATGTGACCAGCCCTTTTTATCCACTTAACCCTCTATTTCCCACACTTGTTCCTCCCAAAATCACTTAAATCCCTCCTTGTGTCCTCCCGTCCCCCATCCCATCCTCCCTCAGACATCCCATATTAAGTCCTGTGCAATGCCAAACTGCTCTTCCCCTGCATCCCATAATGTGTCCCACACCCTTAGGCAGCAAGCCTATTAGTCTGAATGGTGATCTGGAGAACTGCTCCCAATGACTCTTTGTGATGGGTTTCATGCCCGGGCAATGGGGCTGAGAGTCTGCTGAAACACCCCTGGAAGGGGTCTGGAGAGGGTGTTTGTTCCTTAGGAGACCTTAATTTGGCTTCTCGCTTGCTATTGTGCATCTCAGCGCTCCTCTGATTTCCACAGATGGGCCTCTGATGAGCTGATGGCTCCTTGTGAGACACCTTGGAGTAGCCCAGCAGGGTATTATTTGGGCTCCCCCTCCTGCGGTTGTCTTTTTGAGCTCCTTTGTGGGTAGGTAGATGAGTTTTATCACATAACCTGACAGTTATAGTCCCCTATATTAACTTAATGCTTGCTGGAGACCTTACACCCCCAGCTTTCAAAATTCCATTTGATTTAATCGAGTAGTTTCAGTCTCAGTATTTAACTGGGAATAACTGGTTTACTCTCGTTCTCTGAAAGAGATATAAATGTCTTCCCTAGATATGAAGAAACCTTTAAAGTGGTGACCAGAATTAAATTAATTTTTATAACTATGCATTCAGAATCCATATAGTTCTCATCTCTTCAGTATCCAAGGATCATGCTGTCTGAGTACTCTTTAATATAATTTTCTTGTCTAAGGTAGAATAATTTATGCCCAAGAACAGAGGTGATAAGAAATGGCTACTCTCATCTTCCAGCAGAGATTCAAATACAGCAGCTTGCCCTATGCTCACCAAATGTATACCTTGAGCTCAAGCGGGGGCTGGATGCATATCTCTGATATCTGAGTGGAGTGAATATTCTCCTTTTGAATCTGTAACACCCACCAGAATTATTTATCTCCATTCAGACCAAGGAAGCATCAGCATCTGTAAAACAATTGACTCCATATTTGCCAAACCTTTGGGCGTTAAGTAACTCTCTATGTCTGCACACCCCCCTCCCCCAACTATCTTTCAGAAAATGTTTCACCTAGTCTACCAGCAGCAGAATTTCACAGTCTCATTGGCATCTGGGCTTTTTTATTGGATATGTTTGTACTATTCCTTAATGATTACATTTTATGGGAATTGCTTTTTGCTTTGACAGACACAGCCTTGGTCCTCTATGTAGTGTACCCATTATCTTTAGAAAAGCACTCAGACTTTCAGAAGGTAAAAAGTGGACAAGATATACACTGAGAAATCTATTAAAAAAATAATTTGGCAATATCCATCTAAACAAGACTTTGGGATGAGTAAAATCTTGTATGTTTTCTATTGATATTTTCAGAACAAGCTGTGCAGAAATGAAAAACTGAAAATAATTATTTGCTATGCATTAAACTTTGGAAGAACTTCCAGAAAATTATACATTGAGAATGTAAAAAAATTCTACTGTGTCCATGTTGCTAGATGAAATCCCTCTCTTATCTGGGTGGTTTGTTGTCTGCTGCTTTTGCAGCAGCACAGAACAAAATACAAATGAACCTGCATTATCAAAGGGCACTAGAAAGTTTAAAATTTATATTTAAAGTATAGAGAATGAAAAACAGTTCTTTAGTACAATTGTGTGTATCTATCAAGGATAACGTATTCTTTTTATTTTTTGATAGACCAGAAATCTTCAGAATAACGTATTATACCTGTATAAAATTGAACTGGAAAAAAAAAGTTGTTTCAAGGGTCATCTATTCTGGAGTTTATTTAACCTGTTCTTAAAAAAAATCCACTAATACAAATAAATAACTCCTCTAAGCAATAGCTGTCTGCTTAATTAGCAAGAAAGAATTTTCCTAAGGGAAATGACTTCTTACCTAAATTGCTGGGGTCTACAATGTAGGGGTCTACATCTGATTTAAGTGATTAAGCCCTTCTTATTAAGCCCCAAGTGAGCTAATTGGTTAAGCCCAGAGAGTGATCCATCTCACCCTACATTTTACTTCTGCAAATGGTCAATGTAAATGCAACCTGGCCTCACTTCAAATACCACATGTACATATTCAAGATACTACGAGCTATATTCCCGTGGGGCTGGCAAATATGACGTGGCATTTACAGGGAAGGTGTGACTGTAGAGAAAGAACCAAAGGTCTTGTGAAGGTATCCAAAGGTACTCTTGAGCATCTGAGAGGGTACTGGACACCTATGCTTAGGCAGCTTTAAAAAATCCTCTCGTTTAAGCCTTGGATGAAACCCATCTAGTTGACTTAGTACATAGGCTATTACCATGCTGTATGCTCTGTCTATGGTATTTACAGGGAAGGTGTGACTGTAGAGAAAGAACCAAAGGTCTTGTGAAGGTATCCAAAGGTACTCTTGAGCATCTGAGAGGGTACTGGACACCTATGCTTAGGCAGCTTTAAAAAATCCTCTCGTTTAAGCCTTGGATGAAACCCATCTAGTTGACTTAGTACATAGGCTATTACCATGCTGTATGCTCTGTCTTGATATGTATTAAATCCTTTTTTCCTCTACACTTAAAGAAATAAAATTGTAAATGAGACACATGAAGGAAACTTTTCCTCTCTATTCAGCACTGATAAGGGCCTCAGCCAGAGTACTCTTTCCAGTTTCAGGCAAGATACTTTAAGGATAAAGGAAAACTGAACAGAGCCCAGCTCACAGCCACAAGAATGCTGTGGTCCATGGGAAATTTATATAAAAGTAAAGTTTTGTGAAGAAAAAAATAAAATTAATAGAAATACATAAAAGTAGCTTCTCACTAACATTGCAGTGAGAAATGGAAAAAAGCATTTTTTTCCCATAGGTTTCATTGTGCTTCATGGTCACTGGAACGAAGATAAATTGGCTTAATGTTTAGTGAAGACATTTTAAATTAGAATTTAGGACTTTGGAAACAGTAAGATTTTGTGCACAAAAATGGCCTCCCAAGGAAGATAATGGGATCTCTTTCACTGGACATTTTCAAATATAGTACTAAAAATAACCTTAACAGATATTTGAGGTGGTTTCATGGTCACGGAACAAAGATAAATTGGCTTAATTTTTAGTGAAGACATTTTAAATTAGAATTTAGGACTTTGGAAACAGTAAGATTTTGTGCACAAAAATGGCCTCCCAAGGAAGATAATGGGATCTCTTTCACTGGACATTTTCAAATATAGTACTAAAAATAACCTTAACAGATATTTGAGGTGGTTTTGATTCCAGCCAAATATTTCTCATTCATTTTTTTAAAGAGATGGATGTTTGAGGTCCTTACAATCCATATTTCTGTAGTTTGTTAAGTGATTACTTAGCTTTAGCCAGCTTGAAACTAGGTTCTTAGTTTAAGATAATCCTCTAAACTCCCCTAACAGTGAATGGCGAGAGAAAGGCAAATCCTGCGAGTGATTCAATCCACCAGATCACAGGCTAGGTGAATCACTCTCTGGAAGTAGCTGTGGCTGTAACTAGATTCACCTGCTGGGATGTCCGGGTGTTAAAGAGGTGAATGGTGAGATTCTGATCTGACGCAGAGCAGGACTGTGTCCCGGGGGTGTATCTAGCCCCAGAAAATGGGAGTACTCTACAAGCAGATGATACAGATGTAATTTATATGTGTCTGTTGAATTTAAGGGAGCCCAGACAAGTAGTTTAGCGTAATTTCTGAAGGTGAGATGAACCTTACATTTTCTGAGTATAGGGACTTTGCCAGATCAATATCTTTGATAAATGCGGCTTTGTGAAACTGAATAAATAAACTGATTTCCCAAAAGAACTGAAGACATACTTCATGGCCATAGGTCACTCTTGTAGGACACCGACAGGCAGACTCAGAGAAATTATTTTCAGAGAAAAAATGAAAGGCTTGTGAGATTTCTTAATTTGTGAATAAGTTTATAAAATTGAGGATGTATGAATTCAGGATAGAAAATGCTTTACATCACTTTTTCATAATGCACACGTTCTTATCATGATGCAGTCTTGACCTTAGATATTAGACAATGTCATAATATGAATGCTCATAGGCTATTGTATCTTATGTTTCAACATTAGAAAATGTTATTTTTAGAGCTATCTTCATTTAGCTTTCCAGAATTTTTTCCTTTAAATTCAATTTTTATTAATGAAATCTAATAAGGTGTAGATTTTCAGTATTTACTATAGCCTAAACTATCTGAAATTCAATAAAAAAATCCTCATACAGTTAATTTAACAATTAAAATTATGTAGCTAATCTGTGTCTGATAATATGCACACTTCACATATCGATAGTCAGGCATGAATTTTAGGTGGGACTGCCTCCCTTCTTTTTCAAATGCAGCTTTCAAACAATACTAGTTATTTATCTTTTGCTACTATATTTCTCTTTGTAAACATAGGCAACATTTTGAATGTACAGATTACTTTATTTGAGAATCATTAATCATGCCTACAATTATCTAGATATCTCATAAACTGAGACTAAGCTTTAAAAACCCAGGTAGCCTTGGTTTCTAGGAATTCCTGTCAAAGAGACAAAGAGAAAATTGTTTCTTCTGAATAACAGAGGTAATTCTTGAGTCAGTTTTTCTAATGCCCTGGCACAGTGTCTCAGATGATAATGTCTGGAAACAACATAGTAACTCTCTGGAATGCACATGAAGACATTTCAGAGCCAGAGGAAAACTATGAAAATAAAACCATAATTTTCTGTTACTTCCTAGCGTAGATGATGGAAGAAATAACAAATAAATGTTCAGTGTATCTGAGATACATGCCAGTTGGCTTTACGACAAAACAGTGGCAGTTTCTGCCTTTAGAAACAAACAAACAAAAAGCAGACTTATAAGGGCAGTTGTCCAGTTCCCTTGATTGCACACATAACATAAGACTAAGATTAATTATGAATTTACTGGTACAATGAATTCAGTCATGTAATTTAATAGATTTTCAACTATTGCTGCCATTAGGTATATTCATACAGGTAGTGGCCATCCCAGGGAACTATTGTGTATTGCTCTAAGTAAAATCTACCCTAGATATCTATTGCACCTGCTGAAGTCTTAGCACTCCAGTAATAGACCTAAAATGGTAGCTAATTCTATATTTATATGCTTTTCCGTGCAAAATTTCATGAACAGCTGCACTTCTGATAAAGAAATTATGTCAATAGGTAATTTTCTAGATTTTGAACCCCAGAAGGAGAACACCAAAGGAAAGTTTATGACAGGTGAGACATATCTTTGATTAGTTTAGTATTAAACATATGGAACATAAATGAAATTCTGTAGCCTCGAGATTAAAGGAATGTATAACTAAGAGGGTTCTTTAGTGGATATTTCATCTTTTGGTGTACATAACTACCTCTGATGTTACTTCAGAGGAAGACCCCTACAAATTGCAAAGAAGAAATGTGAACCAAAGGAAAAAAGGAGGCATTCCAGACTATTTTGGTATTCTGAAACATTCTGGCTGCCTTTTTTTTTTTTTTTTTTTTTTTTTAAGTTCAGACAGGTCAATTACAGCTTTACATTTGTTGCTTTAGAGCAACCAGGAATAAAAGCTATGAGCGTGTTCTAGCTGTGTTTGTACTTAAGATACTGACTATGGAATCATGGTATTCCAATTAAATCTGATGGTTCAAATAGCATAAATCTGCCTTAGAATACTGCATGTATAGGAAGAATGAACAGAAGGAGTGTAACATCTGTGACCTGTGATTCTCTAGTGTTCTGATAATGTGGGGTTCCTTCAGGGTGTGTAGGTCGAGAGAAGATGAATAAATGTATTTGGATGACTCTGCTTCATGACCAGTTGGTGTCAAATTATGGAAAGTACCAAACTAACATCAGCAGAGATGCTTTAGCTCTCAACACTCAGACATAAGTGAAAAGGTTTTACAGTCCAACAGTATTCTTCCACAAAGAATTCTTATTTAATGAGTCAAACATAAATCCTGAGTCTTGCTGATATTTAGTAGGGTTTGGTTCTCCTAGGTTTCTTGTGTGAGCTTGTCCCTGGACCTCTATTTCCAAAATAGAAATACCCAGATGAAAAAGTACTATGCAAATGCAAATGACTAGTTAATAGAATCCTTGGTGTCCAAGAGCATCCACAATTAAAAATAAAACATTTTTTAGCATTTAACATTTTTGTTTAGTAATTTTTTACTTCTTTTCTCTTCTAACCATCAACAATTTCCTGTGTGAGCTTGTCCCTGGACCTCTATTTCCAAAATAGAAATACCCAGATGAAAAAGTACTATGCAAATGCAAATGACTAGTTAATAGAATCCTTGGTGTCCAAGAGCATCCACAATTAAAAATAAAACATTTTTTAGCATTTAACATTTTTGTTTAGTAATTTTTTACTTCTTTTCTCTTCTAACCATCAACATATTGTACCAACTATTTTAAAAGTTCTTTTCCAGCATTTTCATTGCTATTTAGTAACAAAGGTTACAATTTTGTCTTGACCCCTCCTTATTTTCTTCAGAGGAAGCAATGTCAAATAACAGTTTAATGAGTAACCTACTACCTGAGACCTTTGCCTAACCCAGGAGCTGTGTAAAACCAGTTAGAAGTGTACATTTGCAAATTGGATGCACACAAGCATGACCAACCCCCCCTCCCCTTCCCCCAAAAAAACAGGACTTGACTGTAACTAAATTAATTTTGAAAATAAGGTTTGAAGAGTCTTTTGATGATACGTTGCTAAAGTCTTAATATCTAAAATATTTTTTTCTTCGACAACCCATCTCCTGACCCAAATGGATACACTGATGTATTCGCTCCTTAAAGCATATACACTTCAAATGTCCAGGCAGGTGATCTTATGGAATTACTTATTTTTTTTTTAATTTGCTATCCTTAAAGCATACACTTCAAATGTCCAGGCAGGTGATCTTATGGAATTACTTATTTTTTTTTTAATTTGTGATACGGTCAGACTATGTGTTTTAAGGAAGCCAAAATTTTTTGTTTCATCAAACACTGATCAGGCACATAGGGTGTTCAGTTTCCCACACATGGGAGTTCCACTTTAGATGCCCAAATCTATTCTGTTCAGCATCCAGGTGCCACTACAAAAGGGCATGTGTCCTCAGTCATATCTGTGAGCCATATGCAGATGTGCTGTTGTTTAACTCCGGACTGGCAGCTCACCCCCACACAGCTACTCGTTTACACCCCGCAGTGGGATGGAGGAGAGAATCAGAAGGGTAAAGGTGGCAAAACTCGTGGGCTGAGATAAAGACAGTTTAATAGGCAAAGGAAAAACTGTGCATGCAAGCAAAGCAAAGCAAGGAATTCATTCACTACTTTCTATCAGCAGGCAGGTGTTCAGCCATCTCCAAGAAAGCAGGGCTCCATCACGCATAACAGTCACTTGGGAAGACAAATACCATCACTCCAATGTCCTCCCTTTCTCTTTCCTCCCCCAGCTTTATACGCTGAGCATGACATCATATGGTATGGAATATCCCTTTGGTCAGTTGGGGTCAGCTGTCCCGGCTGTGTCCCCTCCCAACCTCTTGTGCACCCGCAGCCTTCTCGCTGGCAGGGCAATGTGAGAAACGAGGCCTTGACGTTGTGTAAGCACTGTTCAGAAATAGCTAAAACATCCCTGTGTTATTTCATCACAAATCCAGTGCATAGCACCATAGAAACTACTATGAAGAAAATTAACTCTATCCCAGCCAAAACCGGCACAAGATGTCATGTATAAGTATCTATCTCAAATGGCAATAGATAACTATGGGTAGTCAATTGAATGAAATCCATACCCATCTAAAAAGATAGGCTGTAATAAAAGAAGATACTGTAGTGTGAGAAAAAAATAATGAAATTTCAACTAGCTTTTACAATAAAAATATACTTTATGAGAGGCATGTCAAGCAAAAGGACAGGCTTCTCCTTCCCTCAGTATCCTTTCATTGGTGCAATATACTATATAATCTTTTATGCTATCATATCTCAATTCTCTTATAACAGAACATATAACCTGCAGCTATTTGTAACATTGATATTTGACACTGCTCTTTAAAGAGAGAGAGAGAGAATTAAGCCAGGGTAAAGCATTTGGTAAAATCCAAATGCTGCTACTCTTTTGTAAAGACATTCCTCCAGAATTATTTTAGGGATTTGCACCTGGATGGTCCAACTCTGAATGTTTCAGGTTGTGATCTAAGCCAAAGAATCCGTCACCAGGCTGGCCTTGAAGACTCAGGAGGCCCAGATAAGAGCTATTTAATTAAAAATAATTAATAGTAAACCCTTTCTTTCCGGGGCGTGTGTGTCTGTGTGTGTTAGGAAATTGAAAAAAAAAAACAAATACACACCTCAGAAGAGTTAGTTATAAATATCCTTTTGGACTATATCTGCAAGCACACACTGTTTGCAGTCCTGAACCTCAGCAATGGGGAGTAACAGAGGAGACTCAAGCTAAATTTGCACTTGGAAGTGCAACTATTGAAACAGATTGTTCTCCATTTTGTGAGAAAAAAAAATTGTCTTGGCAGTTGCTCAGTTCTTCACAACATGAAGTTAAAGGTCAGTATTACTAATAGTGAGGCAGCTAATACTGCTAAGTGCTAGTAAGTGGCCATAATGCACTTCAGTACACATAAAATAACCTCATGCGTTCCATACAGGTATAATCAGCAGGTCCATTAAGTGGCATATTAAATATAAACCATAAAACAACAGAAGAACAGCAACTCTTTAATGATATCAAACAACAATCAAATCTTTAGGTCAAAATCATTGTCCATGTAATAAGATAAAGTGTCCTTTTTAATCAAAGTCTTTTTCTGTGTCATCCGTGCTCCAGGGCAGAACCCTTCACTTGTACAGGCTTCTCCTTCTGTGAGAGATGTGATTTGCTCCCCAGCCTTACCTTCTTTTTCAGAATAATTTCCAAGAATGCCTCCCAAAATGAGAATATTTCCTTTCGAAGAAGTAGTAAGAGCTTGGCTGACCTGAACACTTCTCCTACCTTTCAGAATACATCCCAGGTTCAATATCAAGAAAATGTTCAATCTTAGGTCTGATAACAGGTTGGAATTTGTTGTGTTTTTTTTTTTTTCAACAACAACCTTTTTTTTTCTTTTTAGCAGTACATTCCAGACTAGCCTCAGGATTGGAGAGTGTAGGCTGTTATGCTCTCCTGCTTTTATAATGAGATATCATTTGTCCACACTTCTGCTTAACTAAGAACACTGTCTGCATCAATAGTTTCTCCTTACTCTTGACAATTATTGCTGTTTGCAAGTTATCTCACATCTGTCATTATGTTACAATGTAAGTTTAAAAAAAATAAACCAAGGCAAAACAAAAACAAAAGTGCTCATGCACTTAAAGGAATATAACTTTTATTTTTCAGGTCCACTACATCGGCACAGAGTTAGCTCTCTCTCTCCTCCATATTGCAGGTTTCATTATTTAATGTCATGTTCAAGGCAAAGAACAAATGCTGTTCTCTAAGCTGCCCACCTGCCCCACTGCAGGTGTCTGGGATCAGATCCAGTCAGATATGGAACTTACATCTTCAGCCTAGGGAAGAGAAGGCTTCAGGGAGACCTTATTGCAGCCTATCAGTGATTAAAGGGGGCTTATAAGAAAGATGATGGCAAATATTTTGTCAGGGTCTGTTGCGACAGGACAAGGGGGAATGGCTTTAAACTAAAGGGGGGCAGATACAGACTAGATATAAGGAAGAATATACAAGAAGCAGAGGATTCCCTGCCCTCTTGCCACCAGGCAGAAGGAGGGGACCTAAGCAAAGGGGGGAATGGAAACAGGTCCCTGCTTGGGGTGCCAGGCGAACCCCCGCCCGGCCTCCCTCACCTTCCCGGTTGCCTTTACACAACAGATATGGGGCCCTGGAACTTGAGATCCAGGCAAATAAGGATGTAGATGAAGGTCCATCCAGGGGGTTGCCTAGGGTGAGGCAG
>NW_008795018.1:3744713-3765664 GCF_000699145.1 Aptenodytes forsteri
TCTACAACTACCTGAAAGGAGGTTGTAGCAAGATGGATGTCGGTCTCTTCTCCCAAGTAACTATCGATAGGACGAGAGGAAATGGCCTCAAGTTGTGCCAGGGGAGGTTTAGACTGGACATGAGGAAACATTTCTTGACTGAAAGAGTGGTGAAACATTGGAACAGGCTGCCCAGGGAAGTGGTTGAGTCACCATCCCTGGAAGTATTTAAAAGACGAGTAGATGAGGCGCTTAGGGACATGGTTTAGTGGGCATGGTGGTGTTGGTTGGACTTGATGATCTTAGAGGTCTTTTCCAACCTCAATGATTCTATGATTCTATGATTCTATGAATAAATTTTTTACACTGCAGGTGGTGAAACACTGGGACAGGTTACCCAGAGAGGTGATGGATGCTCCATCCTTGGAAACATTCAAGGTCAGGTTGGACGGGGCTCTGAGCAACCTGATCTAGTTGAAGATGTCCCTGCCCACAGCAGGGCGGGTTGGACTAGATGACCTTTAAAGGTCCCTTCCAACCCAAACTATTCTATGATTCCATGATTCTATGATAAGTTATGGCTTAAGAGAAGCCACATTCTTCATGTTTTTTCTGCTTAACATCATCTTTGTTCTTTGCTGTCAATAGGCAGGACTCTTCCATTTTTTTGAATTAAATTTCCATTTCAAGATGGAAAATGATTGTGTTATTACAGTTACTACCTTTCAGGTCACTTCACCCAAAAGGTAGAATGTACATCTTTCTGAGATCAGAACTTTTTAATAATTATATATGATGTGTTTTTAAGAAATTTTTTAGCACTAATAATAAAAATGTAAGGCCAGAATATTCAAATCTAAAGGCCTACAGCTCATAACCTATAGCTTTACTTAGGCAGTTAAATAATTGTAAGCCCCAGGCATAAAAAAATTGACCAGAGTTCTTATGATTTGATTCAATGTTTTCAATTAACTTCAAGTGATTCTCAATAAAACATAAAATACAAAGCTAATATCTCTTCAGAGAATGAAAAATCCTCTCTTGCACTTATTCATAAAGTAAGGCCACAGAGCCTACATCACAAATTTTATTTTCATCTAAAAAAAAAAAAAATCTAGTCTCATTGTTCAGAACATAAGCAGGAAAATATTGTTTTCCTGTGTATTTAAACAGATACCTTTGATGTCTTTGACTCTTATTCAAAACCAATTGAAACTTTATTTACAAATGAATTTTCTGAATACAGGAAACTATTCATAAAGGGTTTTGCTACAAAAAAACTTTTAAAAAGATATCAGAACTTTTTTAGCATGAAATGCTTTGTCAGTTCAACTAAAGGAACCAATAAAATTGACATGAGTCAGATCCTTTTGTTTGCTTGTTTTGTCCCTGAAAAAATTCAGGACTGCAGCAGGATTAGTAGGTGCTACAACTGGAGGTAGAAGCAGATTGGATAGTAACCCAGGTTCCCACATTAGGAGATGGGAAGGTCAATTGACACCTTCTGTTCTGTGTCATAAGAATTAATTTATGTCAGTATTACAGGGAATGAAGACTCAAACCCAGAATTTAAGAAAGAGCAGAATCTTATGCTGATTCTATAAAGATCCAGGACTTCTCCAGGAATTCTAGAGGCTGTGGCTGGCCTCTTATTTATCCTTTCAGTGTTCAGGGTTGGTTAGAATTTAATGGAAAAGTATATACGCCAAGCAGAAACCAAGATAGCATCCTCCTACCCCAAACCAGAGGTTTTCAATTAGTCCAGGTCTTTCACAGGTATCTCATTTTTTTACTGCTCAAGCACATCAGTAAGGCTGGTTTCTCTTGTATGTACATGCAGTGAGAATCTGGGCCACAATGTCAGCCTTTTTATTACAGAGAATGTAATTAACCTCACCTAAATTTAAGTTATATATGCTATCTGAACTAGTAATCTATCTGTATCTGAACTAGCAATCCTACTTTCGTACTGTCAGAAGAAGGGGGCAATTTTAGGGCCCAGTTGTTCAGTAGAATCTCTTAAAGTGCCTCTTTTTTTTTTTTTACTGTTGGTTTTAAAAGGACCTTGGGGTAACTAGCCTAGATGCCACTACCGTTGGTTTTAAAAAGACCTTGGGGTAACTAGCCTAGATGCCACTGTCTGTATTTGGTCAGATGAGCTCCAGAAAATGTACATGGTAGATTTTCCTCATATGCAAAAAGAAATTTTGCAAATACTATGTGGAACTGCACTTAAAAGTTATTTCTGGTTTTCTGTTTTAAACAATAATGACAGTTCCTTAAAAATACTCTAAACCAATACAGGTAATTATACAAAGGATATTTGGGATATAGAATGGATTTAGATCTGTAAAAGATAACCTTTTCATTACTGTCAATTTTTCATAAATAGGCTAAATGTATTTAATATAAAATGATGTAAATAATCTGGAAGGACATGCATTCATAATAAATAAGTTTTTGTTGTCTGAAGAGGGGATTACATAGTGTAGATTTCTTTTTATATGATTAGTGTTCCAAGATGACATTAGCATTATGTGCAATGTTTTCAGTCTTTTATGACAGAATTGAAAGGGAAAATAACTTTTTTACAAAAATCTTGTTTCTGCATATGTGAAAGTTTTTTGACAAAATTGTTCAGTTAGCTATTTGATATTACAGAGGAAACTTTAGATGAAATGACAGTGATTTTTTTATTAAATATTAATAGATACAAGTAAATTATTGATGTTAGATATCAACCTCTGATATGTTCCAATGAACATAGCTGGAAAATAACCTTGTATTCATAATATTTTCAAAGCCACTGATGGATCCTATGAAGGATGGTCCAGCTCCAAGTAAAAGGAATAAGAATGATATATCAAAAACCGTACAGAAATCTGGAAATTCTTAGGGTTACCTGGAAAGCTTACATTTTTAGCTGAAATTCTAGCTTCTTTGAATTTCATGGGATTTTTTTGATTGCTGATCTCACTGGGGTAACAATATCACATTTTGTATTTTGCATAAACATACAATGGATGTTCCTTTTTCTAGTTGAGCTGAAAAAAAAATTATGTGTTTGAATGAAACTGAATGAAAGGCTCCAACTTTGAAGGTGTTCCCAAGTTTTATAAGTTCTGTTCAAGAAGAAATCAGCCTCACTAATATTCCAACTAAGTTCAGTTTTATTTCAATCTTTCTGGTTAATACTGCTATGAGAAAGAGAAACAGAATTCCGAGAGTCATTTAAGAGTTATGACTGATGTCACAGAACCAGAATATTTCTATCAGAAAGATCATCATGTCCTTGATTTATGATTTTCATTTAGATGGCCTCAATGAGAGTAATGAATTAAACTGTAATTTGAAATTCAATAACTTTGAATCTTTTCAGAAGGCTTGCTAAGAACAGAAATATTTCTGTGTTAAAGGCCAAACATCTTAACTCTTATCTTATCTTATCTTATCTTATCTTATCTTATCTTGTCCTGTCCTGTCCCGTCCTGTCCTATCCTATCCTATCCTATTCTATTCAACCCAAGGCAGTGCAGTGATCCAACCCAAGGCAGTTAGAAATTGGAAGACACTTAGGGACACGCTGCGGAAATACTCTTCGTAATTACAGGCAGCAGAATCAACAGCCTAACTGTTATCTAGATATTTTTTTTTTTAGAAATTTCATGACAGATATCTCTAAGAAGATAATTGAAGTATGTTCCAGAAAAACAGACCTAGATTTTAACTTTCATGTCACTGATGATGTCATCAGTACCATTTCATATTTCATCCATAATTTTATTGAAAGGTGTTTTGATAGTGGCCTACAATGATCACTTTTCAATTTGTCTCTGTGCACTTGATTTACCTGGAAAGGAGTTCACCAGCAGATTTGTGGAGCTGGCCAGAATTTTGAAGGCTATACCTCTAGATTAACAGAGATTGTGGATGAATCACTGGCCTGTTAATGCTCTAGAATAAACATCCAAACTGCATAATCAGATAATAAAAATCATAGAACTGAGGCCAAGTATAACCAATCATCTCCTCACTACCTGGGTCATTATAACGATATACAATATCTTGTATTGTCTTTTTATATATCTCATATTAAAGGACCTTTAATAGTGATTGAAATCACTATTCAATCTCATAGACTACCTTTATTTTGTAAAGTAAAAGAAAATGCATTTAAATGGACCAACTTCAAATGGTAAAATATGTCCACTTAGAGAGTAGAACACAGACACTTTTTGTAGATTATAATCTCACAGAAAAGTTAAGTAGAGGATATGAGGAATGCAAGCACTGTGAAATGTCAGAAAATTTTGGATATAGAATATAAATCACTGTGACAATTTGATTGCAGTTCTTGTTGTCTAAAACAAAACCCTGTTTTTCAAATGAGTTCATAGATTCCTAAGGCCAGAAGTAACTATTCAAATAATGTCATCAGACATCCTGCATAAAACAGGTAATAGATTTTTACATGTGGTCTTTCCATCAAGTCCATACTTCTCATTTAGGTAAACTACCACTTAGGAAGCATCTGAGCTTAATACAGAAATACTGAATGACAATGGAACAAACTTATCTCTAGTTTAACTGCGTTTTTCAACAGTCATGTTCATCATTCTAGTTTGAATACGTCTAGCTTCAGCTTCCAGCCACGTGACCTCATTACCTGCATGTGAATGAAATTTAAAAATACTACTTTCTGAAAATTCATCATGCAAAAAATTAGTGAGTAAATTAATGCAACTTTTTCTTTGATAAATTGTCTAGAAATACAATGGATTTAATTTCACCTGACTTTTGACAAAACAGATATCTAGGTTTCCTCTGTGATCAAAGGAAAGAGGTAAATATGCTGAGAAGGTGTTTTGTCCCATCCTAAAATCATTGTCAAAGGAAGTGACACTTTCACTAAATAGTCTCTAGCCCAGATGCTCAACTTTTAAAAGAGTAAAGATTAGTGAGACAATTAAAAATTGACTGCTGGAAAACCTAAGATGTTTCAGAAACTTCTGCACCGTTAATTCAGATCATATTTGAACTCCTATAAAATCAGCCTTTATTATTGATCAGTATCTTTAGAGTGCTGACATCAAAATTGAAGATCCTTGTAATGAGCTCATTATCATGCTGTATTTATAAGAACACCACCTGTTTTTACTCTGTGTATTTGTTATGCATCAAAAGATCAGTTTACAGGCTTAGCCACTGTATCTTGTTTGGACCCTCTTTTCCCATAATAGAATAGTGATACTTCCAGGACATACACTGTCTTCACAAACGGGTTTTGTAAGTGACTTAATCCTAGGAGTTCGCTAGTCAAAGAGAAAGAGAAAATACTGCCTTACAAATTAATCCCCTCCTGCAACAGTGGGAGAAGAGATCTCTAAAACAAAACCACAAACAGAAGTTACTTCTCAGCTCTACTAAGCTTGTGACATTTGAAACAGTTTCAGCCTAAGGTGATCACACTGCCATGTACTTGACAGGACTGCTCTGGACAACTGGAAAGCAGTGTTTTCAACCAGAAACAGAGAAAAATCTAGCATTAAGACTACTGCTGCAAGGAAGGCGTTTTAGTGGCAGAGTTAAGGTACCTGTTCAGATACCTACACTGGATTTCCAAATGTCATTAACTTACAGAAAGACTTCTACACCTTCATCCAGCAGTCTTTTAGTGTCCCTATGCTGATATTCATCAGCTCTTTCTAGCATATTTACTTTTCATTAGACTGTCCTAATGAAAGAGAAAAAAGGCTACTAATTCTTCAGTGATGTCCTTTCTTTACTCCCAGGATATGAACTTCAACATTTAACTTAACTGAACTCTTGTTTCTAGATTTCAATGACATAATGTGTTTTCAAGAGAAGGCAATCAGATATTTTAATCATAGATAAATTTAAAATTACACAATTAAAAAGAAAGTTAATGAAGTCCAGACCTGTGAAAGAACTTGAAGAAGAACTTAACTCTAAACACACAAAAGGCTATGAGATTATTAGTATATTTTATTGGCTTGGATATCAAGTATCATTCACACACATAAATAAACCTAAGCACTTGAGTAGAGATTTGAGACAAATATTTCAGTAAATGGCAAAATTTTGTCCCAAAACCTCAAAATAACATCTTTTTGTAATTCAGCTGGAATTCAAACACAAATTTGTAATTCAGCCTCTGGAAGAATGGTACTGCTCCTCTCTGTGCTAATGCAACTTAGTATCTGCCAGTCCAATGATCAAGTGGCTTAACGTCTGATATAGCTATGAAAAGTTCATATTCTGTGTCTTTAGTTAAATATATGTATATACATATATAAAAATATTTTATATCATAATTATATTTATATAGAGATGTATATGTATGTACTTAACTTTCTGGCACAAGTATTGTGTACATCAAAGCTTTTGTTGCTGAATGTACTCAGTTACTTCTTACCCATTCTTTTTGCTTCTCTAAATTCTTAGTAAGTGGGATATTTGTGTAGCTATGTTCTAAAGTGAATGAACATCATAAAGATGAGACATTCTTCATCCTGGAAGAAGTGTGAGGATTTCAACGGATGTCCATGGGATAAAAGTAATGGTTTCAAAATTCTGGGTGTTGTCTAAAAGAGGGAAGTGTGGAAGTGTGCTGCTTTATAATGATATTCCCTAGGAGAAGTAGGATTCATAAAGCTAGTCATTGGCTGGCTCTCTAGAGAATGGCTTCTGTTTGCTGTGATGTTTAGTTTGAATGGTCTGCTGTAAAGCACACCTATAGAGAAGAGAAACTAACATGTACTGTTTGCTTGAAAATCAGCAAAGCACCTCCAAAAGGCAAAATCCCTTAGAAAGCTATAATGTGCAGCTACAAACTGTGAATCTTATAAAAAATTCCATAGGACAACTTTTCAAGTTTAGTAAATACAAACAACAATTTACAGAGGTTTAGGTGCCCATATGCTCAGTTCTTGCCAAGTAGATCTAAGCAAAATTAAATTTCCAGTTAGGTATTTGTAGTTCAGCATTAAGATACATTCATTCAGGTGGTACTAATGATGCCCAAGCATTTTGACATTTGGCTGCACTGAAAATTCAATCCAGAAAACATAAAAATACCTACAAGGACTTTTTACATACATATTTTCACACACATGGGAAAACCTGATTGACATCCCCTTAAAATTAAGGCCTAAAATAGTCCATGGGCATGAATGTTCATGTCCTTTATTTTACACTCTTACCACATTTTTCTTTTATAATTTATTCCCTTCTTTTTTAATTTTTCCCATAATTTCCTTGAATTTCCTCAAATGCAAAAAAAATGCATATTTGCTCAAACCCATTCTTCTCTTTTCTTTTATGTCAAGTACGTACATTTCTTCTCTTACGATTTTCCTTTTAGTGTAAAGAGAAAATAAAAACATCACTATCAAAATGTTTTGGTTTCTCAAAGCAAAATATTTAGACCCTTTCCACACTACATTCTGTCAGAAAGTTTTGCTGAAACTGACACATTTTTGTAGATGTTAGGATTTCTTCTAAATAGCTTTTTTTGACAGAAAGCTGCTCAGTCTGAAAAAAAATATCCACCATGTCTAGTATTTCCCAACAGCTTGTATTTGTTTCCCTGTATATCAAGGACAGCACTGGAAATGGAGATCAAACCATACCATTACCTCTCCGCAGGGATGTCCCTCTCTCACTACCAAATTTGCTTTTCTCTTGATTATTTTTTCTCTCTCCAAGCTCATAAATCTTTCATTCTAGCTTACACTGTGCCCCACTGCAGCCGGGTGGACAAAAGGACTACTTTACAATCCACTGTTTATGGTGCTTTGCTCCAGCATAAGAGTTCTGCATCCTGTAAAAACAAAACTGAGCAACCTGTATAGACACAACACCTCATTATATTTTGCCTATTAGCAGACCATAAGCAGCTCTTTAGTTTGATGTGTGGAAGCACTGAATCACCAGAGCTTCTTATATAGTCAATAGCAAATGTAATGAGATTTTTCTTTTTTTTCTTTTTTTTTTTTTAATTTTGGATTCCTCCAGTGGCACTAAGTCATCTCCATTAATGGAACAGGGTGGGCTACTCTGTGTATATCTGTATTAGTAAATTAAGTCACAAACACTTGGGATATAGAGATAGTTGATCACCTGTACCATTTATGTGTTAGATCTGTGCCTGGAATTGTTTTGGCTTAGGCCAGTTCATCCTCTCCCAAATTATTCACAAGATGGCTGGCTGGTTCGCACAGGAAGGGACGTGGCTATTCCATTTCTCTGTCCCATCTCCTTTTTTGGAAGCAAAAAGATTTCAAAAGTTTGGCACGTCCAACCAGACTATGTCAGTTAGCTTTAATGTTGAAGAACCATCCCCGGCACTGTTTAGTTGATTATTAACCTCTGAATCAACCTCTTAGGACAGCCAGACACTTATTCTTTGATATCTCAGAGACTTAATTAGATATCTTAGTTCATCTGCTCTGATGTTTGCTATTAATTATTTTCAAGCCTGCTCAGAGCCAGTCACTGAAACAGCATCAGGGTACTCTTACAAAGATGTAGTGGCATAAGTAAATAAGTAACAGGTTAGCTGAACACATTCATCACAGCAAAAAAAAGCAGAGAAAGGAAAAGTAGCCCAGAGGAAATGTTGGTCTATTAGAAGAAATATGGTTTTGAACCAGAAATACTGAGTGGTATACCCAGTTTTTAGGTTTTGGGGTTTTTTTTCAGAGGTATTTGCACTTCCAGAGCTCAAGTTTGGAATAACTATTTTTGTAGACTACTGTATTCTGTAGAAGTAGTAAAAAATATAGGTGCTAAATCAGTCCTATTTCTGCAATATTGACTTGTCACCTTAAAAGAGAGAGGGAAAAAAATCAATTAAAAAAATTTACAGTGAGCAGTTACACATTTTCTCAGCCTTTGTTTTTTTCAGAATATGACTAAGTTATATCTAAATGTACAGTAAACAGATCATTCTGGATCTATGTAATAAAATTTGAAAATTCAAAATACAGACAAGCATCATATTGCATCATAATGGAAAAGAATACTTCATCAGTAACCTTTAAAGCAGAAAACTGACAGTATTTCATAAAATAACTTTAAAGATTACTTTCTAAGGTATAATCCTCACTCTAAGATAGATTCCAGCTAGTGCCCATATGAGCCCATGGAAAAAGAGATCTGCATTGCCCCAAGCAAGGAGAATTTGATTCCTGGATTTCACAACAGTTTCACCTCATATATTAAACTTACTGTAAGCTCTATTGTTTGTTTTGGTTTGTTTTGTTTAAGCATACTCGGGCTGCCTAAAGCTTTTAGCTTCATATATTTATGCATTAACCTTCAATAAGTAAATACCATGATGGAAATACACTCAGTCCTGCAGGAATGTTATTTCATCTGACTTAAAACATTTTATAAACATTTTATTTTTCCTCCTCCTTTCTCCCCTGTCTTGGAAATATGTACTATCATGCTGTTTATCATCAGGTATTACAAATAGTGTTGAGCAAATAAGGTTGTTAACAGCTGACATATACAAATATGAATATATGTCTTCATGGAACCAGGTCCCTGATTCACACTCAAACATCAAAATCCTTAAGGTCACTAGCACCAAGGAAACACTGTAATTTTAGGATGCAAACCTGATATTTATTGCAATGTTTAAAATATAATCTGAACATCTAAATTATTTCCTTAATATTAAATAGATGAAGCAAATATAATTTCACTTTTCTGTCAGAGAAAAAAGTTTTCAGTACAGCTGTTTTGTTTCACCCCTGCCAGCAATATACTCAGGATCTCAGCTACTCTGCACATACTGTAAGAAATACAGTAAGTCCAATCTTCCACTCTAGCCTGGCCATGTTCCGATGAAAAAGTATATGGAGAATTCATATCATTTTTACATATACTGCATCTATGCTAGCTACCTAAAAACCTTTAATGAAGAGAAACAGGCACTTATTTTCTGTCTCACGATGGAATGAATTGAATCTACAGGAATCTATTTCTCTACGGCAATTAGAAAAATGGCCTCAATAACTACCTCCAGTGTGGATGTCTATACAGTAGATGGCAAGTGTTAGGTGAAGTGAATCCCACCTGGGAGATAAGAGAGAAATTTACATCCAAAGTAAAAATGTGAACTTCTACAAAAAGTCTTCATCTATATAAAATTTAACCTTTCTACAGTTATTAAAATATGAAGTAGAAATATGGTTATCCAACTTTGAAATCACTATTGCTAATTAACTATTACAATCTTGGTATACAAAAAGGGTCTGGAATGGGCTTAGAAAAAACATTTAGTGTGTTCTACTATTATGTACATTATACTGTAATTTTACTTTTGTGCATCATGTAATGAGGAATATGTAAAGGAAAACTGAACATATTTATATTATTAGAAGTCAAGCTTCCAAGACAGTTGGGGCAGAGACAAACCTTCTCAATGGAGACTACTACACAAAGTCTAGACGATACTAATTATACCCACTTTCTTCCTCTCCCTCTAGCCCTTCTGTCAATAGCAAATATGTCTATGCTTGGAATTCAACAAGGAATTATCTCTGTTAAAAAATACCTTATAAATTAAGATTATTGTTTTTATATATACCAGTGAAGGAGAACAGATGTGATTATTTTTGTGTTTTAAGTTTATATAGACTATCTTTCTTTTGAGAACTTACCTGCCTGAATCTCATCTTAGTTGCAATTATTTTTATATGTCATATATGTGTGAGTCTTAAGGATTATATTTTTAATTGGAAATATCTAAGCAGAAACAGATTTTATGTTGTTAAGTGTAAAACCCATGGTTGCTTCTGTGCTGAATTTTAATCTGGCCAAATTCATTGCATAAGTATATGGGAGGTATATGAAATGTCAATCTTTTCCATATGTAAAACCTACCCACTTTCCCTATTTTGTTCACATATGGTTAAGATTTATATGAGCCAAAAAAAGAACCCAATTAGCATCTAGTTGAAAACTGCAGTACCTAGCATTCAACAACACTGGTGTAACAGGATTTCCAGATCAGAACTGAATACAATTTCTGCCCCAAAATCAGATAAATAAACCATATGTGGCTTAAAAATTACATCAGTTACAAACTCCAGTCTGTTGAAAATTATAGCTTTCTTCAGTTGCTAGCAAAGTTTTCACCATTGTGCTTAATTTTATGCTGAATATTGTTTCAGAGATGAACTCTCCATAACTCTTCAAATACCTTATTGTCCTCCTTCAAGTTAATTGTCCATTTGCTAGCTTGAATCTATACTATTAAGTGAACAATTTCTTGAAATTTATATGTCTTAGTTTAGCTTCCAATTTAGGTTCAAGTGTTGGAAAGTAGCTCAAACATATATTAAATTTTGAAATTAGATTGAGGAATCTGAGTCATGACAGTCCAAGAACACCTTTTTAATACATATCAATATTGTTGTTTGCTCCAAACAGAAATAAAATATTTACAGGTTGAAAAAAGACAAAAAGAAAAAAAAAATGCAAATGACCATCATGGGCATTACTTACTGGTACATTTGTGGAAGACATGAGAAAAAAGACAGGATAGGTAATTTACAGATGCTTTCATAAGGTTTCTTTTCACAATGAAGATTATGGGAATCTCACAATGAAAACAATGAGAATTTAGATTCTTGTTATACTGAGAGTCCTACTTTATGATCTGTTATTTGAACATTCACTTGGCTTCATGCTCATTAATATCAGAATAATTTCAATTTATTTAACTTTGCACCCCTCTTGATTTTAGACTTATTTTCAGTTGTTGATTCACTTGTTTTGTTACCATTAGAACTTTACATCAGTAAATTGTAATAGTATTACCATATTTCATTCATATCAAGAAGTTTTCTACTAGCTTTAGCTTATGCTATCCTAAAATAGCTAAAGCTTAAATAATAGTTGATAAATATAACTTCTTTAGCCTACATACGTGTTGTAACTGCTTATATATCAGTCTTCTGAATCATATCTTCTACTTATGCCTACAACTAGTACATTCAAGGGAGGTTTACATCTACTTATATGAAGCTTTCCTTAATACAAACCACCTGCTGTGTTGGTTCACATCTTTTGATAGAAAGTGTATACTCTTGTGGCTAACTGTAAACAAGACTTTTTCCTGTTGTATCAAGACTTCTTTCTTCAAGACTCCTTCACAAGAACACTTATTGTATCTGTCTTTTTTTTCTCTCTCTTTTTTTTTTTTCTTAAGACTCCCTATCTTCCATTTGTTGTTTCTGCTTCCCACCTTAAATTTATATTTGAAGATTTATTGTCAGGGACCATCTTTTTTCCTGCTTATACATCACTTACCTGGTCTCCTTTCATGATTAGAGCTTTCAGGCACTTAAAGGTAATATCTTTTTAGCTGCCAGTGGAACAATTTCGACAGTAAATATAATTTTTAGACACTGCATAAGAAGAGGACTTCTCAGTTACATTTTGTTCTTCTAGCCTGTTATTAATGAGCAGTTATTGACCTGCTATAGGATACAAAAGATAGAACAATATACAGCAGATAAAAATTAAAATTTATTTGAAAGCATCTAATAATCGGAGAAGTCTGCCTTTATAGGAACTTAGGTCACAAGCAACATCTTTGTGAGGCTGTAAAATTATCAAGGTTTTTTTGTCTTTTATAAATTTACCTTTACTAAATTGTGTACATACTCACCTATCAAGTTTTTGGCAAAATTTGAGTCTGACTTCTGCAGTCCTGAAAAAGCACAGCTTCTTGAGTCTGAAGTAATCGTTCATAGATCCATCATGATAAGGTATGACCTTGTCCAGTTAGAGAACAGATACCTTTTCTTTCTGTAAATGATATTTCTTCACACAAAAATAATCAGTATTGAATGCCCCACTTATAGAAGTTATTCTGTTTTATCCTTAGCTGACATTAATACTGTCTCTGGATTTGTATTTTGTTCTCCAGAAATGTACCTAGAATGGACAGTCTTGGTTAGTGGTTTATATTCTGAATTTTTCAGATAGAGACACCAGGCCATTGGATTTCATGTGCTATGTAACAAAGCTAAAATTAGATACATTTACCTCCTTTTAATTTCATTTTCCTACATATCTCTCAGTCTTCATTGATATGACATTCTCATTCAGAGAATGAGAATGCCTATGACTGTTATCATGAGTTCCAGTTTAATTCAGGTGGAAATTCAAAGTTTATATATTTCTTTGATCGCTTCCTTCCCCATTCAGGTGTTTTTATTTCTATCATAGAAGTACCCAGAAATGGATTTTAACTATCAGAAAAATTACCATGCATAAGCAAAATAAATTTCCCACACATCACTAATATTGAAATTGAGACAAAAAATGTAAACCATAAAATTTATTTCTGTTTTATTACTATGGAAATTTCTAAACATTCTTTTAAATCTCACCATCTCTGTTAGTGTTCTCCATCTCTCTGTCACCATCTGTCTATGTCTTCTTCTGTTCAAATGCAACAACAGTATCTCACACATTCAGAATGTATTTCATCTTTTCCTTCTATTGTTTAAAGTCAACTAGCTGCTTAGTAGGTGTAAATGATGAATGAGGAGGAATTTCATTTGATTATGAATTTTTCTCCTAAAAAAAAAAATCTAGTTTCTCTACTACATATACTTTTCATAAGTCTTTCTTGAAAATAAGTAATGGTTCTACTGTCATCGTATATTACTGAGCCAATATTGTTACAGCAAAATAAAAGTGGGATGAAGATAAAAATTAATTAATATTTTGGAAGTAGTTATAATAACAGCTTATTGGTGACATAGATTGCAGTTATATAAGCAAAACAGTTTCTTGCTAGGCAACAAACTACCCACAGACCTCTAACTCATGAAAATTTCACAAAATACATCTTGGAATTTTCAAATGCCTTATTGAAATGGAACTTTCTAACTACTTAAATGCCAGACATGTAAAAGTGCACACAGTGAAAAAGAGAGAGAAATAATACACCTGGTTGAGATCCTCGGATGCTTTGCACCTTGTTACAATCATCTACTTCCTTGCAAATAGCATGTAAACTGCTGCCAATGTGAATGGCTAAATCATTCTGTCTCATGCATGTCTATACACATTGAAAATACTACATAAAAGAGCAAGCTACTGGAAAATTTACTTTCCAGTCATTTGTTGTTGATAGATTCTATCTGGCAGAAAGAAAACCATTTCAGTGGGATTTAAGTATTGTACTCATGAACAGGGCCAGTGCTGAATCACAAACGTTAGTTCACACCTTAGCATTGCAGCAAGTTCTCTTCGTTTGCTATAGAAGCCTGAGAGTCTAAAAACAATCATTCCACTTCATGGTTATGTGGTTCTTTATGGTAATATGTTGTGTATACAGCCACTAGTTTATAACACCTTTACATAGGAGGTCGCATGAGCACAGGATTCACATTCTGATGCTGACCTTGAAACCATAGCTACTTATTGAACTACCTTCAATCAGATTTTACTATTATTGTTACTACAAATCTGATGACTAACATGAGTGAATAAGAACTCTGGTTCAGTGATATCTTGCACTCTGACTTTATTAGTGCAGATGCTAGTGGTTACAGTCATTGACGAGCCAGCTCCTCTGTCTCAGTTCCTTAAACTAGAACTAAACTTCTCTGAAACACGTAAATTCTCATTATGTGCAAAGAACTAAAAAATTGTCAAGTGCAAGGGATACAAAGAAAAAAGAATCCAGCTAGTTATCTGTTCTTATGAACATCAGACTAGAGCTTGTTACCTAATCACTATCAGAAGACCAATACAACCGTATTCTTATCCTAAAAATATAATCTGTATGGAAGTGGTAGTTAACAGCAGAGATTATCATGTTAGTATCTTTTTGTCCTTTAGTATTGACTATTAGGGGTTTCTTACCACTTTCCCCCCTTGAAGTCTGATCAGACTTGAGGAAACAGGATGTTTCCTGTCATCTGCCGTGTAAACAAACTAGATCCCGAATTTTTGAAGAACAAAATGAGAAATAAACCTTATATGTCTTAGTAGCTTTACAACCATTTTTAACCTGGTGCTTTCCAAGCTAAAAAGGTAGTACAAAACTAAGTTATATATGTTCTTCTATTGAAACTTAAAATTTAGAATATTAGAAATAGATCAGATTCTTTATCAGATTAAGTGAAACAATATATTTTCCAAAAAGAATCAAAGCTATCTTTGGAGATCTTTTCTTAAAAAGTCAGAGAAGTTTGTTCTATTGTTCTATTAAAAATCTGTTTGAGATTAAACATTTTCCAACATTTAATTAAATTGGCACCTCTTATCAGCCAATTTATCAAGAAAGTACAAATCTCTCAGTATACAAATTGCTTCTTTCTTTTTTTTATTTTCCCTTGTTAGGCAGTTAGAAAATTCTGGTGCATAAAGCTGAGGTTTTATGCAGCCACAGATGAGATTCCAGTTCCTGGGGAAGGATCTATGCCATCTATTAATACTTCCAGCTGTAATATATAACAGGATGAATATACAGCCATCCCGTTGCACAAGTGTCCTTCCCACTATGTTCACAATGTGATTACAAGGTAAAATTAGCATGCTCATTCACACTATTATTTTCATTCTAAAAAGCAGGTATTTTCTATGTGAAATAGAGATAACTTGCAGTTTAGTGTCCTTTCCATGTGCTTTAATCACTCTGAATTGCAATCACTAGATTGAACCCTAGAACTTCTAGCATGGACTAGGATATTCTTTCAATGGAGTATTTTATGGCTGTTAAGCATCTGATATATTTTAAATATTGTCTCTCACCAGCTCCGAATGTAGGGCTAAATAATGAACATTTAACACATTCACAGAAATTGGCTTAATTACATGATTGCCAGAGGTAAATGAAGGTTTCAGAATATGGCTTGCAATAAACAGGGTAAGAAAGATTATTTTCCTCTCAGCACTGTTGAGGGAACAGCATTAAAGTAGCATTTCTAAGCTCCTAGGATTTTAAATCAGGCTCCTGAGATTAAAGAAGAAGATTTATAACTAATAGTGTAAGGGACCCAAAGAGCTTGTGATTCCAGCAACCACTGAGATGTTATGTTGCAGAACTGAGCCCAGAGAGACTTTTGTTCTCCTTCTCCTCTTTAATCAGGTCTCTGTTTTTCCCTAAAACAAAGTAAATAAAGGAAGCACTTGCATTTCATTGTCCCCTCCAGGTAAGCCACACATAATATAAAAGTGGCAGAGGGACGGTATGAATTGTTTTCTTCTAACAAGGAACTTACTGGTCTAAGAAATTTACTGGAATAGGGTAAACAATATTATCCTCAAAGTTATATTTTCATTCCTGTTTTCTACTTCATGGTAGCACCAATTCCATAGCTCTTAGTCTCCTTGCCTTCTACCCTAACAGATTTTTAAAGGAATAGGGCAAATAGTATGTCTATGCTGAGACAAAATACAGGCATACGCAGACTAGCTGTAAACAAGCTTCTCAGTGAGAAGGAAATAAAAAGAAATTAGCATGTGGAGTCCTGTACTGCTGTGGTTTAACTATTTTTGGTGCCTAAACTAGCTTATTTAGACAGCCTAAGTCTGATGAAAGGTACATTTTTCCAAATGGTTACTAAGTTAGACGGCATTTGCAAATGAAGTGGAGGCAAAGGCCACTGAAGAGCCAATTACCCAATCATATGGAAGCCAGAAGCCAGAAAGAAATTAGAAGTTGCTAATACAATCTACAACTAACAGAACTGCCCAGTATTCTTCTACATGCTTGGGGACACTGACACTTGAAAAGCCTAGTGACGCTGAACTCATATGAACCAAGTTTGATCTATGGAAAATAAGCAGTGCTGAATGGAAGAAAGCGTGTACTGAAGAAATTATATAGTTTACTGCTAATCATCAACCAGGTAGCATAGACAACAGAAAAAATCCATCTCACACAGAATCAGGAGGTTTTGCATATTAATGGCTATTTCTTATGATAAATTATATTTTTAATGTTGTGTTGAGAGTGAATTTCATTGAAGGGTATTTCAAAAACCTATGTTATGATAAAGAAATAGACTTAATCTTCAACAATATTCATATACTTCTAGTGAGTGGGTACAAGGAAATTTAGATTATTGCAGTGATAAAGATATTTCCTATAGCTACTATGTGAATGAGATTAAATACTCTTCTTTCAGCTAAGCATAATGTATAGGAAAGGCACAGTCACAATAAACTTGCCGAATTGTTTGAAGCCAGAAAGATCCATTTGGGACTTCTGTTTCAACCTAGACTAAAACTGGATTTCTAGGTAAAAGCAACCATTATGACCGTACAGGGTGTATAAGTAATTACAAATAAGATCATAGAATAGTGTCCAACATTATTGATGCCTTTAAGATCCATGTGAGGTATTTGAAGGCAGTGTTAAAGAAAAGGACTTATGTGTAGCAAAAAACAGAGATTAGAGTAGTTGATTTAGCCCTTGATTACTATTGTGTTCCCCAAAAATAAGATTGAGAAAAATGTTGTTGAATGCAAGGCTGGACTGTGCTCCTAGAGCGTTTCCATGAAGCAGCTTCTTAATAAATAAGATAATGGTAAAAAGGTAATTAATCACATTCTGAAAGCTGGCCCAGCTAAGCAATCTACATAACATTTGAACATCTTAATCGCAATTAAAAAAAATAATAAATCTAATGGTAAGTAAATGATTATGCTGAAAATAATTTCTGTTTTATACAGAAAACTTCAGTCAATTGAAGGCAGCTACCCTTTTCCACACTTAGCTGATCAACTCATTAAAGTGTCAGGGACAAAATATTTCAGTAGTTTGGTTCTGGCATTTGGATGTCACCAGACTAAACTAACACTTACAGATGAAGAAAGAACTCTTTTTGCGACACCCACAAGGGTTTCAGACCCAAGGAATGCCTTTGTGACTCGTGAGTGCCCCAGGGATGTTTCAGTAGGTAGTAAATGATCTGTTACAAATTTTGAGATGTGAAGATAACTTCACAACTTAGATGACTCCATTTGTTTCCATGAAACCTGGAAAGAACATCTGGTAAGAGTGAAAAGGAATTTTAAAATGAAGAAAACGAGTGTTGTTTTGTAAAAAGGTACTTCATCTTTTTCAGGTACAGAGCTGATGAAGATGGGTTTTTCAAGCATCAGAAAGCCAGCATTATGAGAGAATGCAAAAGGCAAAGTGATTTGCAAGTTCCACAGAAGATCCGTCTGAAAGTTTACATTGCAGGCAAAACTATGATATTTCCCAAAAGACTTTGTCCAGACTGAGGAACATCTAAACCTTCTGTAGCACGGTGAGCTCTAAGCAATCCAGGAGACTCCTGGAGTACACTAAGGATAACTTCTTAAGCCAGGTAATAGCCTTACCAGAGGGGATGTGATACTGGACCTGTTGGTCACCAATGCAAGTGAGCTAATCAGAGACATCAAGCTCAGAGGCAGCCTGGGCTGTGGTGATCATGCACTGGTGGAGTTTGCAGTCCTGAGGGATAGGGTCAGGTGAAGAGTAACGTCAAGACCCTGAATTCTGGGAAAGCAAAATTCCAGCTGTTCAAGTAGTTAGTCAATAGGACCCCCTGGGAAACTGCCCTCAGGGGCAAGGGAGTAGAACAGAGCTGGCAGATCTTTAAGGACACTTTCCATAGAGCGCAAGACCTCTCGATCTGCATGTGTAGGAAATCAGGAAAGGAAGGCAGGAGACCAGCATGGATGAGTCAAGACCTGGTGGTCAAGCTAAAGGGCAAGAAGGAAATGCACAGGCAGTGGAAGCAGGGACAGGTATCCTGGGAAGAGTATAGGGACGCTGCCCGGTTGTGTAGGGATAGGGTCAGGAAGGCCAAGGCACGGCTGGAGCCGAACTTGGCAAGGGACATAAAGAATAACAAGAAAGGTTTCTATAGGTGTGTCAGCCAGAAAAGGAAAGTCAAAGAAAGTGTACCCCTGATTAACACAACTGGCAAAGTGGTTAAAAAAAACAAAGAGAAGGCTGAGGTACTTTTTTTGTAACAACTTTTTTGTCTCAGTCTTCACTGGCAACCTCTCTTCCCACACCTCTCGAGTGGATGGACCTCAAGGCAGGGACTGGGGGAGCAAAGTCACTCCCACTGTAAGAGAAGATCAGGTTTGTGACCACCTGAAGAACCTGACCATACATAAAACTATGGGACCTGATGAAATGCATCCCAGGGTCCTGAAGGAACTGGCGGATGTAGTTGCCAAGCCACTCTCCATGATATTTGAAAAGTCATGGCAGTCAGGTCAAGTCCCTGGTGACTGGAAAAAAGGGCAACATTGCACTCATTTTTAAAAGGAGTAGAAAGGAGGACCCTGGGAGCTACTGACCTGTCAGCCTCACCTCTGTGCCTGGGAAGATCATGGAACAGGTCCTCCTGGAAGCTATGCTAAGGCACATGGAGGACAGGGGGGTGATTCGAGACAGCCAGCATGGCTTCACCAAGGGCAAGTCCTGCCTGACCACCCTAGTGGCCTTCTAGGATGGAGTGACTACATCAGTGGACAAGGGAAGAGCTACGGACGTCATCTATCTGGACCTCTGTAAGGCCTTTGACAGGGTCCCCCACAACATCTTTCTCTCTAAACTGGAAAGGTATGGATTTGATGGGTGGACTGTCCAGTGGGTGAGGAATTGGTTAGATGGTCACATCCAGAGGGTAGTGGTCAACAGCTCCATGTCCAGATGGAGGTTGGTGACGAGTGGTGTCCTGCAGGGGTCTGTTTTGGGACCGGTACTGTTTAATATCTTCATCAATGACATAGACAGTGGGATGGAGTGCACCCTCAGCAAGTTTGCAGATGACACCAAGCTGAGTGGTGCGGTTGACACATCCGAGGGACAGGATGCCGTTGAGAGGGACGTGGACAAGCTCAAGAAGTGGTCCCATGTGAACCTCATGAGGTTTAACAAGGCCAAGTGCAAGGTCCTGCACCTGGGTCGGGGCAAGCCCCAGTCTCAATCCAGGCTGGGGGATGAAGGGATTGAGAGCAGCCCTGCCGAGAAGGACTTGGGGGTACTGGTGGATGACAAGCTGGACATGAGCCAGCAATGTGCGCTCGCAGCCCAGAAGGCCAACTGTATCCTGGGCTGCATCAAAAGAAGTGTGGTCAGCAGGTTGAGGGAAATAATTCTGCCCCTTTGCTCTGGTGAGACCCCACCTGGAGTACTGCATCCAGTTCCGGGGTCCCCAGTACAGGAAAGACATGGACCTCTTGGACCGGGTCCAGAGGCAGACCGCAAAAATGGTCAGAGGGATGGAACACCTCTCCTATGAAGAAGGGCTGAGAGAGTTGGGGTTGTTTAGCCTAGAGAAAAGAAGGCTCCAAGAAGATCTTCTTGCAGCCTTTCAATACTTAAAGGGGGCTTATAAGAAAGATGGAGAGAGCTGTAGTGACAGGACAAGGGGGAATGGTTTTAAACTAAAAGAGGGTAGATTTAGACTAGATATAAGGAAGAAATTTTTTACTCTATGGGTGGTGAAACACTGGAAGAGGTTGCCCAGGGAGGTTGTAGATGCCCCATCCCCGGAAACATTTAAGGTCAGATTGGACGGGGCTTTGAGCAACCCAATCTAGCTGGAGATGTCCTGCTGCAGTGATGTTGGAGATATCCTGCTCATAGCAGGGGGGTTGGACTAGATGACCTTTAAAGGTCCCTTCCAATCCAAACTATGATTCTATGATTCTGGAATCATTGAAGAAAGGATCTCCAGGCCATATTGTGTCAGATATTTCAGCTAGTCTAAGCTAGTCACCCTAGGCTATTTCTTTTGTCAAGCAAGTGATATGAGTGCTTTAGACTGCCAGCTTCTTCTCTCCTGTTTAGAAGGACACATGACTACCTGAAAGGAAAGATTTTAATCTATCCTAAGTACAGATGTCTACAGGTACTTTTGAACACCTAAATGTACACTTTGTAGAAAGTTTCTTTG
>NW_008795018.1:3765707-3775938 GCF_000699145.1 Aptenodytes forsteri
TTTTCAACAGGTGCTTCTCTCTCTGTATTCTCTAAAGAGGGAGATCAAATTACTAAGCTTGGTGTTTATGTTTTTGATGGTTACATTTAGATAAGATAAATCTTACACTTGTATTTCTTATTGTGCATATATATTAGGTGTGGATTTCACAGCATATTGAGGCCATACTAAGATATAATAGCTCCTTATGGAGTGATAGTATCTGGGGTAATATTGAGATGGATTTTCTATTTTGCTGAATGTTCCATTCTTCATTAGCTTGGCAAGCTGGTAAGCAAAACAAGGTTGTTACATTTCTCATTTGGGAGAGTGATAACATTCAAATGAGGCTTGTGAAACAGGAAACAAGAACATTACAAGGGCTTGGGCTACTTGTAGTATTTTTAAAAAAGTCTAGAGAAGTTTGATACTGAAAATGATCATAAGTCCATAAATGAATGTCCGTTGCTCCAGCTATCACCCTGCTCTGGGGCTAATACCTACCGCCTTGCTGGTGGGGACAGCATGCTCAGCCATGACATCAAAGAGCTGTAGGCAGCATCCTCCAGACTAACCATGGAGACTGAGGAGAGGCCATATGAGACCTGTCTGGAGGCAGACTGCCTGCATTTGAACAAATTGCAGAACACAGTTATTTCTAAAGCCTATTTGTGTGTTTCTAAAACCTACCCATGTGTTTCTAAAGCTTACTCATATGTTAATGAAATTACGAGTGAATTTTGCAATCTTGTCAGCCTTCTAAGCCCGGGTAGTTCTCAAACAGACTGACATAATGAACTCCAAAGGCAAAAATGCTAGTTGGAAATCAGTATTTGTTGATAGTGCTGCTAAAAAAATCTGGAATATACTCTAATATTCCCCTCCTCTTCAAATGAGGAAAGCATGGCTGTGTGTTGGTTTTGTATCAATATCAGGTATCTTCAAAACACTGTGATGTTTTGCAGTACATTTATGCAGGGTGTCACCAGAACTAGAGATAATTATCTAGGTAAAACAGATTCTCTTCCCATACAGATTTGGCATAACTCTCAGGGGAGAATAGTGAAGCAGTACAACTTTTTTAGTGCATATTCAGCTTCAGATTTTAAAGAGCATGGCCTTTTTTGGAGAAAGGTTAAGTATGAATTGCTTCAATATATTATCATACCAAGAAACAGCAAATGTTCCAATGAATATTTAGGTGGTCGTATTTCAATAGCTTTGAATACTTTTTTCTCTTCTCTCTTAACTCACCATTGATCAATCGTAAGTCCTAGAAAAATGCAGCTGGACTTGTCAAAGCACCCTCCTTAATTCTGGTCCAGAAGCTTTTGTCACCTTCAGAATTTGTTGTAAAAAATTGCTTGCCCCTTAAAATGTCATTCCTCTCACTCCCCTCTAGGCCTTGCAGTAGCTCACTTGCTTCAGTTTAGAAGATTTCTGGGGCACTTATAATACCAAGTGGGAGGTCACAAGAGGAACATATTTCCACGTCATATTTGTAAAAAAATTCCAGCCTGATGCTCTGAAGGCAGAGCAGGATGTAAGTAAACCCACTGAAACCACTATTGTATTTAGGAAGGATAACACTACTCAGAAACTGGGATTCTCTGGGTTTGGTATTGGGGATTATTATACTTTTTCCTCCTTGTTGCCTTATATGCAAATGCCAGTGAGCTCCCTAGAAGTTCATAGCAACCACAGAGGAGCCATGGGAATCAATAGGAATCAATAGGAACCAGTGTGATATGCATTGTTACACCATTTTTTCTCAACCTATACAGTTCTCTGATCTGGCATCCTGTGCAGTTTTAGAGATATAATATCCATATTTCTCCCACCAAACAGCATTTGCCCCCCACCCCCCAATCTTTAGACTCCTCTAAATCCTCAATTTAGAGTTGCATTTCTACCAACTGTGTTTCTCACAAAAATGGAAAATCCTCAGAAACTTCGTGCATACCTATCTGTGCAAATATTTAACATGGGTTGTTTGAGGGTTTTTCCCCTTTTTTTATACTTTTACAGAAGCTTTATGCAAAAATATTACTGAAGTAATTTATAAAATTATTTTAAAATAAATTCTTATTGCAAAGAAATATATTGCAAAGAAAATGTTTTGTAAGCATGAACTGTTGTAGTCTGTTCTTACTCACAGAGGTACATAAGGTTGTACCAAAATCATACATATTTAATTCTGCTTTATTAGTCTTTTGAACTTATGTGGTAAATATTATTAAACATCTTATAAAAATAATACCTTTTTACATTTTACATTATTACACCTAACAAAAATAATGCTCTAAAGTAACTGCTTAAGGGAAGAACTTAGAATGTTTCTTGATTTTTTTAATTTTTTTTTTTTTTTTTAAATTTGGGATGTAGCCAGATGCTGGCTTTCAGAACAGCTGGAGCTATTCAGCAGATGACAGCTCCATAGCTGTTAGTTATCACTCCTCACTTGAGATGTGATAACTGGATGCATGACTACTGCTGGTGAATTTCAGGCCAAATAAACCAGATTGTTTTAAGGAAGCAGTGCAAGCCATTTAGGCAAACTCAATTTACTTATACTGAACTGAACTACGAATGAACCCAGAAACATACCCACATTTATCCCGTCTAATTCCACTGCAGTGCCAAAACAAAAAGCCCAGGACTCTTATACAAGCACTGAAGAGAAAGAAACACCTCTAGAAGGTGATTCTTTCCATCTGAATCACTGCCTGGAAGTACTTCATTCTCTTTATCAATTATCAAGAAAATCTGAGCTACTAATTTAAATTAAACTCCCCATTAGGGCATACAAGTTGATGCCTATAGTTAGGATAAATCAAAGTCTCAAAGACTGCTTCACATATGTGGGTGATATGTGAGGTTTTTCATGGACAAGGACTAATTCATTCTTAAACAACAGCAGCTGTTTTGCAGGCAAATTGTTTGTTGTGTTTTTTTTTTTAACTGATACATTAACTTTTCCATCGATCTCTAAAACAAAGTCATATTGTCACTTCTTGCAACTCATGCTAAATGCTTGCTTTCAAAATACAGTTATACCTTTACATCCCTTTTGGAAAGAATACCCAGATGTAACAGTAAGCTTTTGGGAGGGGTTGTATCAATCAAGATTATGCATTTGCTGTGGTCCCATTTTGTAGGATGTCGTTCTTTTCTTTTGTGTGGTCAATCCATCCCACAAACTAGTAAAAGGAAAAAGGTAAGACACATGTTCCTCACTCCAGTTTACTTTCTTTTGAGGACTTTGGGAGGAGTGGAAGGGTTAAATAATTTAGCAAAGTTGAAAGAGAACATGTTTGAACAACTGCATCATGAAGATGATTATTTGTATTTATATTTTTATTTATATTGTTAAGTATGGTTATGTCTTCATTGCAGAATTAGCTGAAGTGATGCGGGTATGATCATCCAAGCTAGTTTAACTGTATTTAAGCAGACACATACAAGCTATTTAAGTCTTTACTGTCTCTGTTGCAAGCAAATTATGTCCTAGAAGTTTTCTGTTGCAATACCTGACATTCACTAGTCATCTTCTAGTGAATATGGAAGAGCTTATTTGTCTTTATAGATTTGAGGGAAGAAAGTGACCTGATTTTGAGGAGGCTGTGAAGCTGTTTAGCAGATGTCCTCACTAAAAAGTGGTCATCTTGCTAATTTGAGTAACAGTCCCAGTCAGGCTTAATCAGTTCCCCAAAGTCAGCTACCTGCCAAAATGAAAAGCCAAAGGTATCACTGGTCTACAGGGAAGCACCTGAGTTTCTATGAGCTGTTGAGATAATCTAATAGCTCATTGGTGCTTAAATGTGTAGAGAATGTTGCTCCTCCATGCTTCCTTACTGCAGTCTGGGTGCTTGTTGGATCCACCATTCACCAATCCAAAAGAAAGCTATTCACTTTTATTGTTTTGTTTTGTTAGTTTTCTGCAAAATTCTGCAAAACCAGATCATGGTCTTTCAGCCAGGACAATGAAAATAGTAGATGTACCCTGCGAATACTGGAGAGAGAAGAGAAAAGAAAAACAAGAAGAGTAAGAAAAAGAGGAAGAAAGGGACATGCTAATGATGCTGAACTACTACTTGCCAGTAAGTGCAGAGGTAACTGTACAGAATTGCTTTTAAACCCTCTCTTGTTATCTGTTGGACTGTACATGGGTGAGATGAAAAGAGCTCTAGAAAAGAATGAGCATAACTCTAGAAGTCCCAAACCAGTTATCTATGTGCTACATTTATGTATATTACCTCCACTTTTTATTTCTTGTGCATTTTACAACAGAAAAACTATTTCTTATCCTGGTTTTACAAGAAACAGAACAATTATCTCTTTCACTTATCCCCCTTAAAAGTTCAGTACATGCATAATACAAACTTCTTAGTAGAAGGACTTAGCCTTATCAGACATTCATCTGTGCCAGAACAAGGGACACTGATGATCATTACTTTTTAGGAAAATAACTTGAACGTGAGAGAGTGAAAGGGTCATGAGTCCTCCTGTATATTGATGTTCCAACAAGTCTGAAAACATATTACTTGTATTTGTAAAAGCAACCATAAATTTCAACCTTTCTTTCCCTCTTCAGATCAACCATTTCTGTTCTGTCATGTAAGTGTCAACTCATGTAATTAGGTGTAAAGAGGCATGTGGTGCCAATATGTAATATTGGCACAGAACGAAGAATTCCTGAAAAAAAGTGACATTTGCAGGGTAATGCCAACTGTCCGCATAAACCTACCATTGCTTGACTTCTGTGCTGACTTGTGAGTAGGCAAAATGCCATCCAAACAGACGTACACAACTTCAGAGAGGCAAAATACCATGTATGTATACTAATGTATTTGCAGGGAGCACAGTTCCTACCAAGAATGCCAACTCATCCATCTGTCATGAAAATCCAGACCCACAGTTACGGGAAAGAGTCACAAATGACCCATCAATAATTTGGATTAGTTTCTAACAAGATTCTTCTTCAACAGAGAGAAAAATTTTGGCCTACTACCCCCTTTTAATGTCTAGGATTATGGATAATCATTTTAACAAAGTCTTTAGTGTCTCTAGTATCTAAAGTTATACATGATAGAGCACAGTGACTATGCACCTGCTGCAATGCCCTGCCAGCACATTTTGTGCTTCAGCTTTCACACAAACTGGTTTCTAAAGAGACTAATGGAATTAGGCTGGGAAATACCATGTCTAGAGGAAAAAGCAGCAGCAGAAGTCACATATTTTAACTAGGTTAGAAGATACAAACCAGCCAAGTTTTGCAAGATGGTTGCTGCAACTCAGGTTTCTGATGGAGGGTTTTACCCTGCTGAGTAGAGGACTGTGCAGAGCACTTGTTGGCGCAAACAGTGTTGCTCTGGAACCAAAGACAACATATCCCTTGCCATGGGGCTCCGCCCAAGCTAATTAGCCCTGCTGAGAATTCAGCTAATTAGCTTGGGTATAATGCCCTATTTAAGGAAAGATATCGCATGTGTGTATGTTCTTGGGTTATAATTGTTTAAGAAGTCACTGGGACGCATGGAACCTTCCAGAAATTAAAAAAAAAAACAAACCAGCAAAACAAAACAACAAAAAAAAGGGGGGTTGAAATATGTGGGTGAGATTAGAGCATGCCCAAACAGAAAAGGCTTGAAAGACTCACAGAAAGATTTGGCAGTTTACATTTTGTGCATGGGCTGAGAAACTGCTTTGGAGCAGTGGTCAGCTAGAGGATGGAGAGAATTTCCTAGGAATTAGAAAGAAATGAATATAATATCTCGTAATTCAAAAACCTGAGTTTCAGTGGCTGGACTGAGAGCCAGAACCTGTCTGCAAGGGCACAGCTGGCAGAAGAAAAGTTGTTTCTAATGCTACTTTTTTTTCCTCTTATTCTGCTTTTCCTAATCATGTTTACTACATTTAAACTGGCAACAAAAATGCTCCCTAAACTGTTCTTCAGCATGGAATGGCCCATGACCATACTATTATACTCTCTTAGCTTCCAAACAGGGTGGCTGAATGCATGCTGCCTCTTGAGAAACATGTCTGACTTGTGCTAAATCCAAACCTTGCTAAGGCCCTGGCAGGACATCTGCTCATTTTCCTAGGCCAAAAGCATGCTAGAGACCTCTCTAACAATTTAATAGCACAGGCAATGAAGTTCCAGTGCCCAGGAGACCTCTCTGGCAGTGTTTATTTTACTACTGCAAGAAAACTGTAGGTTTTCTTTATTCAGAGAGTTACACGTTCTAGGTTTTAGTCTACTAAAAACAAAATTAAAACTAGGTTTAAATATCATTCTGCCTTTGGACTGGAGAAAATCTAAACAGATCTACCTTAAAACCCTGGCTGATGTTGAGTCCTGTCACACCAAAGTCATACAATTATATTAATTTTAACACCTGCAGGTCAACAATCTGGTTGTGCAGCTGGTGATGTTGACAGGAATTTGGCTTTTACAACCATGGGACCTACTTTGAGGATGGAGGACTGGTAGGGGGAGAGGGGATGCTCCTGACAAAGTGGAGCTAAGACAATCTTTGCAAAAGGCTGGTCAAACTGATGAGGAGAGCTTTAAATTAGGAACAGCACAACTCACGGTAAAATGCAGTAGGGGTCAACAGTGCTGGAAAGCAAAGGTGCAGGATGATGGGAACAAGAGAGGCCTCAGAAATTATAAAAGAGAAAATTCACCTCAGGCATATGTAGCCTGGGAAACAAGTATTAAAAAGTGGAGGTGTGCATGTGTTCACAAAGCTACGACATCATTGAGATAACCGAGACATGGTGGGCAGCTAAAGCAACAACTGAGATGTGGGGGCACTCATTTTTCTTCATTGATTATAAAGGCAGCTATGCCTAACTTTTAGATGGCTGTTTTTAGAGATGAAACACAGTTACTTTTAGATGCTTTTTTATTTTTCTCCAGCACCTGATTTTCAGAATGCTGAATGTCCAGTTTCTCTAAAACCTACTTATTTAGGTTGAGTGATATAAAAGTTTGCTTACTTCTGAAAAAAGACTACTGCATTCATAAATGAAATGTGAACTAATGTTGGAAAGGAATAAAGTCTTTTCACCACAGAGCACATACAAACACACACATGTAGACACATGTGATGAATATAGCTATTGATGCCAACAACTATTGATGAGAAAGATTTCCTTCAAAACTACATGTAGGCTTAGTCTTTATGAGGCACAAAGTTAAATTTTCTGTCTATTTGTTTTGTAACTGTCTATCTGTCTTGTAACTCAGTTGTCAGTCACGTTTATCCTGCTGAAAAGAGCAGAGCTGCAGCTGAGATGAAATCCAGAGAAGAACCCAACAAGACTACGACCCTAAATCTCTTTTTTTTTTCAGTGCTGTGAGAAATAAACATATAAAGTGAGAGAATCCTCTCATATGGACACACAATGAAAAATAATAATAATTGTATAAGACTGTATAATTGGTGATTATACAACATTGAGTTAAATATACTGAACTGCATTTTTAAAATACCATAAGATACCCCAAACTCATCCATGAGAAAAAACCTGAGAAAGAGGTTAGCTCTCTACTCTCTAACTTTGTCCTAACACACTTGAAAATCAACAGATAAAAGGAAGCAAATTGCTAGGGTACCACAGTGAAGCTTTCTGAGAGAAAAGCAATTGGGGAATGAAAGTGAGACCTTTAATAGTAGTTCTTAACTTGGGCATGGGGATTCGAGAAAGAGAGAGAGGCAATTTCTCAGGTATCTGAGACCCAATTATGTGACTGCAACTGGAACTGCATGTGTAAGTGGAGAGGGAAGCACTTCTGGTTTTAAAGAACTGGCATAATATTTTCTCTGTTGCCAGCTTTGCTAAACAAGGGAGTGCTGTGGCATTTTAATGCCAAACTGCATGTGTGCATTCTAGATGTTGTACAACATGAAGGAAGAAAGTTTCAAGAAGATTTAATTTTAATGTAGAATTAATATTGTCATAGGATGTCAGGCTATTCCCAAACACTTTACACTCATGAGTAGTTTCTGTGAAGAATTACAGTTAAGAGTAGACAAAAATAAAGGAGTAATTTACCTATCTGCAAACACAACATTTCAGTATTCTTTTCTGAAAAAGAGAGAAATTATGGGAAAAATAAAAATGAACATATTTCCTAGTCTTTCAAATTAGGTATTTTTGCATTAAAGATATAGCTTTAAAAAAAAAACAAAAAAAAACCCAACAAAATTAGCTAGAGGCAATTTTTAAACAAAACTTTTAGAAAATAATACAACCTCCACATATGTGTGATGGTTGCATGAGTGTGTAAATGCATACTCAGAAAGAAAAAAAAAATTTTTTTTTCTGACCTGAATTTCTAAATGTACTTTCCTTTTTTTTTTTTTTTTCCTCCTTTCTGTTTTTTGGGTTTTTTGGGTGGGGATTTTGTGTGTCAATGAATTAGAAAAACTACAAAACAAAAGTAAGCTGTTTATTTGCATCACTTCAGTCATGTAGCTGTTTCCCCTGTAATGGTATTCTTACCTATAAATCTATTCTTGGCCAATGTCAGAAACAGGATACTGACATCCATCATACACAGATGGATCTTTGATCCAATGACATACTCCCCTTTTTATGTTCTTAAAGTAGCCATGAATTTTAAGGTGACAACCACCGTCTTTAGTATATCAGGCACACACAACTGATTTGTAATCGTTACTAAGGAGGTGGTAGTGAACATCCAAAGCTACAGTAAAGGCCAAGCAGTGTTCAAAATTTCCATGCAGAATTTTAAGCAAAATCAAATGATTATACATGCTAGCAAAAAAAGATTTTAAAAGCCCATACTTTTGCACAAATACTTGATCAACTTTCATAAAAATGCAATTGTATCTACTGGAACTCAGATAAAGACTTATATACACTCAGATTAATAACTTCCTTAAAAAAACCAACCCAATGAAACCCAGAAATTTTCTGGATCATTAATATTAGCATGCCATTTGGTACTTAAGGTATTAGGCTATTGTGACACAACAAAACTTGAGTGCTGTCTCGTATCTGTAACTGTTTGCAAAACTTCTAGCACAGACAATTTACAATTTCTTCTTTCTCTGTGCATGAGTTTCACGCAAATATAACTATAAGAACAATTAGGCTGTTTTGTTTCTGTTTAAGTTTTTTGTTGCTTTTCTTCCATTGTAAAGTTTCTGCATTACATGATGTATCTTACTTGATGTGTAGAACAATAATAGAAGCAAAACTTTTAAAAGTATCACCAGAGGCACCAAGCAAAGACACTAAAGAGGTAAGAGAAAGGGGTGTAGAAGAGATATGTCTTCAATTTCATGTTATTAAGCATAAAAGAATTAACAGAGCCAGTGATATATTGAATCCTATTACCTGTGGCAATTCTAATGTTTTTTAGCTGGTGGGGATTTCAACAGAAAATTTTGCAGTAAATTTTTCTGTGAGTGTGTGTGTGTATGTATGTGTGGATATATATGCATATAACACAGAAAATGTCTAGGAGAACAATATTATACAAAGTAAGAAATGTATTGGTTATTCATTATTAATATAATACTAACAAGACAAGAATATTTAGCTGCTAGAGGTTGGAAGACAGAAAAAAGGGCCAGTAGTCTTGTACATTGCTTGCCACAAGGAAATTTCAGTGGTGTGGCTGCAAGAACAAAACTACACCACTCAGTGACATGTAATAAAAAAGGTATTTGCTCGACAGGATGGGTATAGTGAGTGGATGGCAATCTTGTATTCTAAGATTTGTATTCCGAGACATGCATGCACACATACACACACATTTCACACTGACACTGCTCAAGACCCCAGCTCCTCTGGGCTTGTTCATCATGAACCCATGATGCCCACTGCTGGCTGGCAGCCGGGGAAATCCCCACTGAGCGCTACTGTGCGGGCACAGTATACATTCTATTGAGAAGCAAAACCACTGTTCCTGCATGTTGTGGTGTCAGGCTTGATGCACGCCATCAGCCATTAACACAAGAGGTAAGTACGACTCAGAAAGGTTTTATTGAGTTTTATCAAGTTCTAGTGAGGACAGACCCCATTACCCCCAAGCTGCTCCTGCCTATTCCTAAATATTAAAGGTGATCAATCAATTCATTGTCACAAATTTATCCAAGCTGATCTTACCTATTGATGACCTTCATAAATATATTTGCTAACAAGAACAGCTTACAGAATTTTTTTTTAAATATTCTGTATTTTAACTATACAGTAGTTAATATATATTATC
>NW_008795018.1:3776670-3783995 GCF_000699145.1 Aptenodytes forsteri
TCTGTGTAAGCACTGCTCAGCAATAACGAAAACATGTCTGTATTACCAACACTCTTTTCAGCACAAAACATAACCTCATACTAGCTACTAACTAGCACAAATGATAAGACTCCTGCAGGCATCAGATGCAGTTTAACTCAAAATGTTAAATTCCAGACTTAAATTCACATGTTTTGAGGGATTCTGTGAGTGTATACGCACATAGACATGCACATATATGTACACTAATGAAATGTATTTTAGTGATACTGCAGGATTTATATAAACTTTTATGCAGTCCGGTGTGTAGAATCATAGAACAGTTTGGGTTCGAAGGGACCTTTAAAGATCATCTAGTTCTACCCCTCTGCCATGGGCAGGGACATCTTTCACTACGTCATGTTGCTCAAAGCCCCGTCCAACCTGACCTTGAACACTTCCAATGATGGGGCATCCACAACTTCTCTGGGTAGCCTGTGCCAGTGTCTCACTACCCTCATAGTAAAGAATTTCTTCCTGTTATCTAATCTAAATCTACCGTCTTTCAGTTTAAAACCATTACCTCTTGTCCTATCACTACAGACCCTGGTAAAAATTGTATCAAATGATTAATTAATTTCTAATAAATGACAAAAAGTGTTTGAAACTGAACAACTAAAATTACTGTTCTGAATAATGATAGAATGTTTTATCACCTTTTTTTCTTGTTCCTTTTCCCCCGATAAAGATTCTGATCTGAAATGGTTGGTATTTCAGTTTCCCAATACCCAGTAATTGTTGGTGTTCTTAATTGCTGTATGGAAAAGCTATCTTATATTTTAATCTTCATTTTGTGTCTTCAGTGCCAGTACGAACTCACTTTAGTGGTCGGATTAGATAAAAGCAATATACTACATTATTGTATTAGTGGTCGTTAGATAAAAGCAATATACCACTTTATTGTATTTTCCCATAGATACTATTTAATTTATTTTTTTTTGGTTGCTAAAAGGACTGTTTCCCCTTTATCTCCTCTGCAATACACAATACACCCTTTATTCTCCTCTGCAATACATTTTGGACCACACAGAGACAAAGAAGTTCAATTCCAGTGCTTCCTGTACTTATCCATTAATTTTACTCTTTGTAAGTAATAATTCCATTCTGTAACTGTTTCAATCACTGAATCCTCTGAGGCTGAGCCCTATGCATATTATACTGAACTACGATGGAATGTTTTGCCAATACATCAGGTGGGTTTCTTGGTAGTTTAAAACTTACTTTCTGTTATGGACAAAGATGTAAAACAAGTTCTAGGGCTTAAGCTAGAAGGTGTGAAATACACTGCATTTCTAAATGTTATTTTCTGACTAAAAGGAAAAGTAAATGCCTGAAAAATTAAGACTATATTTTGGCAGAAAATGAAAGAAAATACATAAAACATTGACTAAAATAACTGAAGATTCCTGAATGCAGTCCATTATGCCTCAAGTCATTCTCTGGGTGAAAAAATATGCTTCACACTCAAACCATTTATTTTTCATGTCTTGTAATAAGCAAGCTCTAAGCACAGTTCACTGTGTGATAGATTTCCTTCCACAAAGTTTAGCCTCCCTCAGTCCCAACCCGTTGACAGAGCTCCTTCGAGAAATTTATCAGCAAGGGCCAATGACAGAGAGGTCACAACTACTGCTACATCTCATGCATTTTTACATAGAATAATTGCCCTCTGAAAAAGAAGACATCTGCAAACATACAGGAAACCAAGAAAATATTAATTTACCTAGAATAAAGAGAAAATGTTGACAGTCGTACAGGAGCTCTATCACTTCAATCAGAATCTAATTCTTAAATGTACAGAAAAAGAAAGTTAGAAACTAATATTTTACCAGGAGGTGTTTGTATAAGATTTTGTAGAAGCATACCAACCTATCTGGTATGGGGAAAAATAAGGCTGATAGCTCCCACTGCAAATCTGCATTAATTCATAGTTCGTTTCACTGTCCAACCAAAATTGCTTTCATTGAATACAAGAGAGAAGAATAACATAGAAAGATGTCTAATGACACATTATGGGGATGACTCCTGGACAGTGTGACTAGTAGAGCAGTATTTTATTGCAGTTTCTGGAAAATGATCAATTAGATGGAAAGAATACCTGGAACAAAGTTATTGCAGTATCGTTCCCTATTTGGTTACTCAAGACACTGATTTAGGAATAGCTGTGTCTCTGACATTTGGTTATGAATGTCCAGGTTATTATTCATACCGCATTAACAAACTCTCTCTGAAATCCCAGCAAATGATCTTTCACATAACAAAGTATACACCTGTTTAGTGATAAACCACTGGATACTTTTTGCTGACCTTCTGCTGTTGCCTCTCAGCTCTGGTGCATGTTTTTTTCCAACATCTGAGGAGCAATATGCATTACAGCACTCTGTGTTTGCTCCCATCTGTGAAGGACAGTTTGCTAGCATGGCAGTTAACTCATGTTAGTCTATTTTGATAAATAATTGAAGCTCAAGAATTACCGACTGAAATCAAGGTCATATGACCAGATGTAGCTGTTTGCTAAGTGAAAATCTACATCTGAGCTGCTTATTTCTCCCTGTCAGAATGACTAACTTGGGCCCAGATGTAGGTACTTGGACTTCTAAACTTAAATTAGAGTGAGAGTAAGATTCAGTCCTTGGTACCCAAAGAGTTATGTTATGAATATACAGAATAAACAACACTATGAGGGGGGAAACAGTGTAAACAACTTAATCTTGGAGTCAGGAGCATGACAGAAGTCTCTGAAGTCAGGAATTTAGTGTCCTGCTTTAGTGCCCCGATCACTTATTTTAACACACTGCTTGTGCTTTGCTGTAAAGGAAATAAAAGACTGTTTTAACACAAATATATGTATTTGTGCATGTGTATGATAATATGACAGATGTGTACACACACACACACACACACATACACACAATATATATACATAAATACTTTTTAAAGTAGAGACCTTTCTGTAGTAGCTATTTTTAGAGGACGTAAACAAAAACTGGGATCTGGCCAAACACTTCCTGATACCATCTAAACTTAAGCCATAAGCCTTGTGCTGCAGGACTGAAGGAAAGGGGAGGAGGTAGAACTTACTGCAAGGTGACTAGGTAGCCCCTGCTTCACCGTATCTCCTTCTGATGGAGCCTTCCTCAGTTTTTAGTGGGAAGACATGAGGAAAAAGCAGGAGTATTGGGGAGGAAAGCCAGTTTCAAAAATATTTATGTATATTGACTCATGTAATAGACAAAGACTATTGGTTCCTGGGTTATCCTAGTAACAGGTACAAAAGTAGTAGTAGTATGTCATTGTCAGATTATTTTCATTAAAAGGATATTTTGTTATATCATTGTTATTGCTGCTGAAATCTCCTTGTTCACAGTGACTTAACTGACCTAACTATTCATAAAAGTGTCTTAAACTTAGACAACTTCTAAACATCTATCTAAGTTAGGGCAGCTGAATCCCACCTGTGGCTGAGAATCACAGCTTTCTAGACAATAGAGATAAAAAGGTACTTCCAGAATGAAGCTTTTCTTATGTATCTTATCTGAGATAACTGGGATGAGCTCTCTATTTTACATTCTTGTTTATAGAAAAAGCTGAACAACTAGTTTAGGCAAGACGCTCAGCTGCTAGATGTTGCAATGATGTTATCCTTAATTTATTTTTTATCCCTGGCTTCTATTGTTTTAGCTATTCCTACACAAAAGAAACATTATATTGTTCTTTCATTTAGACTCAGTGAAGGTAGTTCACATATCAACTGTAACTAGGTTTGTGATTGATGGCAGCCATTAATATCTTCTACCATAGAACTATATACACAGATACATGCACGTGTTATATTTAGGTTCATTAATCTAAGTGGTTCAAGGAGAGTGCTTCTTTATCAGGTTTTCATAAAACAATTAATTGATGTAAATTTACCTTCTGTTCTGCACCGTGTGTCTTTGAAGGTTCATAAGATTCAATACTAGAACTCAATAATGGAAGTTAATTTCACAATTTCATCATCTGTAACTGGGGTTGTATACTCATGAACCTAACTCTACAGTTTTCCTGGTTTTTTTAAATAACTAATGTGGAATAAATTTTACCCTTTCCAAGGAGATTATAATCAGAAGAGATTGGAAAGCTAGAAAAGTGAGTTTTAAATGTTTGTGTCCCGTCTGCTTTGTATTCTAGTCTTTATATTCAGTACATAGTGCCTGATAGTTTGTCAGGCAGTTTATACACAGCATAGGTGTATCTAGATCCACAGATGCTGCACATCTCACTTCCCTCCTTCAAGTCTATTCAAGCTTTTGACTAGTCATGGTGTTGTGTTTAATTCTTTTTTACCTTCACAGAACATTTCTTCACCTTTATATGCTCTACCAATACACCTCCCCAAAAGAGGTATAAAACAGAGAAGACACAAATATTTTGGGAAAGGCATGTTTGGCATAAGATACAGTGATTCAGTGTCTCTGAAAAGATACAGAAAATAATTTAAAATATATTGACCGTAAAAAGCACAAAGGAAAACACAGAGTCTGGCAGGAAACTTATCCCAGTGCTGTTGGCATACAGATCCACAGTTAGTAAGCTAATAGGGAAAAGAGTACCAGCATCAGATACTACACAGAAGTCCTACTCTTTTATGCTGGGACAAAACATGGTATTTTATCAGTGTTTTAGACAAGTTACCATTGAATATAAAAAAAGTGCAACAATTAAATACTTGACAAAAGATTTCCATGCTGATCCCAAAATTTCTTGCAGTGCATTTTGTACATGGATTTTTCTTGTGCAAGTCTGTGAAAGATCAAGAAAGACCACTTTCATTTATTTCTGCCATGTATTTCTTCATAACAATTCCTGGCCTCCTTATACACAGCTTCAAGGCAAAGCTGATGCTATAACCATATCTTTCCTTTAAAAACTTCCATAAATGGAGGTAATAAAACAAACAAACAAAAAAAAAAAATGCAGAGACATTTGTTTTATAAAGCCATAACAGAAATTAGAAGGAAAGGCTCACATAGAATTATGTAGTATTTAGGGCATCAGTGAGCAATGGAAGATATAAATTAAACTTTTCCATTCTGTTTGTTCTTTTCTGATCTGGGACTTCTATTTATGGTTCTGTTTTCTAAACGAGTTATTTATGACCATGTAATGGAATATTCTTAGGTGACGCTCTTTTTTTTTCCTCTGTTTTTTTTTTGTTTTTTACTAAAATACAACAGTAATTAAAAGATCTAAAGTTCACACTTCAGTGAGGGCAGAGATCAAGTTTTGAAATCTGAATTTTTTTACAAAGCACAATTTTTGTCTCTTGGCCATCCAGAGGTATGACATTTATTCTAAGTAACTTACTCATTAAAACAAAGGTGAAGAGGGAAGCTGTATGTACGTTAGTTAGCTGTCCACAAAAAAACTCATATAAAAATGAGACAGTCTAATTGCTATTAATGAAATGAATGAATGATTTATTTATTTGCATTATGTTATGTCTGATCAGTTATTTTAACAGTCACTGTTTGGAGGAGACTAATTCACCAATCATCATCCAACTTCACACATTTGTGACACTGACCAGAATTTCAGAGTGACTGTGACCTGGTGCTCTTGTAATTTGATACAAAGTTTGTTTCAGAGAAACCAATGACACCTTGTTCTATCATGAAGTCTCTACAAAGGAGGGCCAGTCCTGAAGTCTTAAATTAAATGAAAAAACTTGTGCAGCAATTTTCAAACTAGTTGTTATGAGAAGAACTGGCTGGTCGCAGCTTTAACCTTTCAACTCATCTACCCTGCAGGTTGCCTAGAACTGAAAACTTCAGGTAGAATTGTTTCCCGCTCAGATTTCTATCAAATTAGCAGAAGGTGATCATAGACTCATAGAATGCTTTGGGTTGGAAGGGATCTTAAAGATGACTTAGTTCCAACCCCCCTGCCATGGGCAGGGATGCCTTCCACTAGACCAGGTTGCTCAAAGCCCCATCCAGCCTGGCCTTGAACACCTCCAGAGATGGGGCATCCACAGCTTCTCTGGGCAACCTGTTCCAGTGCCTCACCACCCTCATAGTGGAGCATAGTGATGTTCCCTCTCACAGCCACCTTATCTTTTGGCATCACTCCAGAAGATGTGCTTCACCAAGCCCGCCTCGAATTGAACCTCTGGATGCCTGGATGACTCCGTAGATGGCCTCCCTACAGAGAAGTCATTAAGAAAGTTGTTATCGTTCTTCCTGTTTCCTCAGGCACACCAAAGTTTACCAGGAGTTTTTAGATATTTTGGCCTTTGTCCATGACAAGGGTTTCCTTATTCAGTGTTGACTCAGTTGTGTTTGTGCCTCCCTGGAAGACTTGTAAATTATTCCATATACACTTTCTCTGTTGTTGTAAATATCTTGGAAGGCCATACCAGCTACTCAGTTTGTGCAGTCCTGTCTTTTTCAAATGTAGACCAAGTGATGTTAGCCTACACAAATGCAACTGGAGAATCATTTCCAATTGTGGTGGTATTTTCATGCATTCCCTAATGTCTCATCAAGTTCTTCTATTAATGATTGCAGAAATAATTTTTAGAAACTCAGGAACAAACTCAAGCTTGATGTCTGTAAGTATATGTGGCACATAAGGATGTGTAGACACCTGGAATGTAAGGATATCTGATTTTGAGGATATACAACTAACAGCTATTCAACACACACACACAAAAAAAAAAAAGCAAAAACAAAAGACAGGAAAAGTAATGAATTAACTACCCAGATGCATAAACCCTAATGAACAGGATATAATGAAGAAAATAACGAGGACTAGGACTTTCAGGCCACTGATCGACAGGCTACTGATGCTCGACTAGAACTTTGTAACTGATATGAGGGAGGGTAACAGGATTATCATGGATCTCATGGGAAAGAACAAACGTACAAAGGGGTATTTTATGGGACTTATGGGATTGTGTAAAACTTATGGAATGTTTTAAGGGGATTGTGGGAATATGCACAAGTTTAGATTCAACAAGGCTAAGTGCTGGGTTCTGCACTTGGGTCACAACAACCCCATGCAACGCTACAGGCTTGGGGAAGAGTGGCTGGAAAGCTGCCTGGCAGAAAAGGACCTGGGGGTGCTGGTTGACAGCTGGCTGAACATGAGCCATCAGGGTGCCCAGGCGGCCAAGAAGGCCAATGGCATCCTGGCCTGCATCAGAAATAGTGTGTCCAGCAGGAGTAGGGAAGTGATTGTGCCCCTGTACTTGGCACTGGTGAGGCTGCACCTTGAAAACTGAAGTTTTGGGCCCCTCACTACAAGAAAGACATTGAGGTGCT
>NW_008795018.1:3784299-3800422 GCF_000699145.1 Aptenodytes forsteri
AAGTGGTTGAACCATCCTTGGAGGTATTTAAAAGACATGTAGATGTGGTGCTGAGGGACATAGTTTAGTGGTGGACTTGGCAGTGCTAGGTTAACAGTTGGACTTGACGATCTTCAGGGTTTTTTCCAACCTAAATGATTCTATGATTCTATGATACCAAGTTATTCTGAGATGTTTAGGAAAAGGGCTAAGGTTGGGGAAAAGGAAGGATCAAAGTAAGATACCTACAAGCACAGAAAGATAAAGAGGAGGAAAAATGACTGACGCTCCTCTGGTCAAACCCTGCATCTGATCATTTATCTTACTTTTAAATCCTGTTCTTCACTATTCTCTTGCCATTTGTTAGATGTGGGTTAGCAAGTTATTCTGAGATGTTTAGGAAAAGGGCTAAGGTTGGGGAAAAGGAAGGATCAAAGTAAGATACCTACAAGCACAGAAAGATAAAGAGGAGGAAAAATGACTGACGCTCCTCTGGTCAAACCCTGCATCTGATCATTTATCTTACTTTTAAATCCTGTTCTTCACTATTCTCTTGCCATTTGTTAGATGTGGGTTAGAGAGTATCAAGCTGGACTAACCAATGAGTAGGAGGTCACTTGCATCTGTCCAGGACCTGAGACCCAAGCCAATGACTGGGTAAGGGTCCCACAGTCCGGACATGGATGTCAGCCTTAAAGACCATGCTAGTATTTGAGGGGGGGTTGTGAATCAAGAGAGTGAAGGTAGGTGCATGTTTCACTGGTTAGCTTCAAACCTGATGAGATACAGAGGAGGAAGAAGCCTGGGTTGTCTGTGTTCAGGTATATGTGAGCACTGCTGGTGCTCACATGGGTGCTGAAAAAGGCCATGCTGTCTGTGTTGACATGTGCAGCCAGCCATGTGCCAATTGTACTTATATCTTTGGGACACATGTACCACCTTGCTACTGGCTGGACCTGGAAATGAGAAGAGCAGCAAACAAACTGAGAGGAGAAATCTCCTGGGTCTACGAGTCCTAATTCAGCCTGCCCTTAGCAAAGTCATGTCTGTTTCATTCATATGAAAGTTATCTGCAAAACATGTCACAGTGTTACTTACTCAAGGAAGGGCAATAACTTCGTTCTAAAGGTAATTGAACTTCTACTCCCTCAAGTGCTGGGGAACAGGCTAGCCAAAATAATTACCCAATCTAAGTCCCATCCTGTGAAGACAAGGATTTCCTCTATTTCTCCCATCTGGTCTATTCCATGGCAGAGTAACTCAAATGAATCCCTAGAGCAAGCTCTTTCCAACTATCGTCTTGGTGTCTCCTCAACAAAAGTAAATATTTGGTGGTATTTGAGAGTTATGGAGGAGGGCTATAAAAATACTATTTAAATATCTATTAACATAAATATTGTTTTCTCTAATATTTTAACTCAATAGTTTTACCTCTAGATGAAATTATCCAACTCACACAGTGACAAAAGCTTTCTCACAGGATTTATTGAGATTTATATCGGTATTTGATTTTTAATGAATACTGAGATTTACCAATATAGAGAAAAAATTCTTTCAGTTCTCCCATCCCTAGGTTTTGCTGTCACTGTTCACCCTCTAAAATCTTCTGGTTTCTGCAGAATGTGTAATCACATTGTATATTCAAGAGTGTTAAATGTGAACATGCATGTACCTGCATCAACCCATATAACCCAAAAAAACTTATCTGTTTTTACATTTGACCTTAACAATATGGTCAGGTTAACAATACATTTAAGGTTAATGAACCAATTATTTTTAAACTAAGCAAGAAGCACACACACTCATTTTACTGTGCAAATAACTGCTTGCTGTCAGTGGCCTTTGTATTGCTGTTTGCACCTCTAAATCAGTCTTGAACAATTATTAATAAGATCTCAAGGAAAGTTTCCATTTATGGTTTCTAAAACTGGCTGGTACTCTAAGGAGGTGGAAAGTCTTGCTGAAGAGTATTTTTATTCATTCAATATGTGTGTCCATAACCTGATATTACAGAAGTTTCAGCAACCAAATAGTATTATATGGAAATTTCTGCAATAACCACAACTATATGTTAGTGTTTGCCTAATAGAGTATTCCTTAATCTGGGTAAATACAGAAAGGCTTAACATAATGACAGTAGCAGTGTGAGATTGACAGCTAAATTCTTGGTTTGGTGAAGATGAGAGAAGCCACAAGTAAGAGGATACAAACTGTACCACAAATTCATGTTTCAGAAATATATTATGGCTTAGTATTATAAAAAGAAATTGCCAAAAAGCCAGAACTGTATTTTTTGTTGCATTACACAGATAAGAAATTATGTTTTCTTTCATCTCAGTAAATTGTTGCATTCCTGTTATTCCTGACAGGAAGGAGACAAAGCACCCTTGGTATGGGCAAGTGAGTTCTGTAGCCATAAGTTTTTTAAGCAGCAATTAAAAAAATTTATTGTGAATAGCCAACCCCACATGTGATGTAAACATGCTGCAGAGAGAACATAGATATTTGTTCCTGTGAGCAAATCAGATAATCAGATAATGCTCCTGTAGAATTATAGCCGTGTTCGTGACAGCTGTATTGAAATATATCTGGAGACATTGCTGGATCTTATGTGTCAACATATTCCAGGCTTTTTTACAGCACAGACACAAAATGTGTCAAATGCCAATGAGAAATGGCTTCCAAGGTGGACAATGTGGTTTTGTGCAGATGCAGCATTGGTCTCCCATAGACAACAAGCCATTGTCTGAATCAGGACTTTTTCATCAAATATGTCCTAAAAAAAGTATATCAGTGGAGAGGTATCTGCAGGGATTATGCAAGGAAAAGAGTTGGAGAACATGAAATCACACATAGGGCTTGCTTTAAATTTAACAATGGACAGGTAGTCTGCATAAAATTTGTGTCTAGGCTACCACCCACAGTTCACTTGTAGCTGACCACCATCATTTGGTTGTGTCGTGGTTTAACCCCAGCCGGCAGCTAAGCACCACACAACCACTTTCTCACTCACCCCCACAGTGGGATGGGGGAGAGAATCAGAAGAGTAAAAGTGAGAAAACTTGTGGGTTGAGATAACGACAATTTAATAGGGAAAGCAAAAGCCGTGCACGCAAGCAAAGCAAAACAAGGAATTCATTCACTATTTCCCATCGGCAGGCAGGTGTTCAGCCATCTCCAGGAAAACAGGGCTCCATCACGTGGAACAGTTACTTGGGAAGACAAATGCCATGACTCTGAATATGTCCCCCTTCCTTCTTCTTCCCTCAGCTTTATATGCTGAGCATGACGTCATATGGTCTGGGATATCCCTTTGGTCAGTTGGGGTCAGCTGTCCCGGCTGTGTCCCCTCCCAACTTCTTGTGCACCCCCAGCCTACTCGCTGGTGGGGTGGTGTGAGAAGCAGAAAAGGCCTTGACTCTGTGTAAGCGCTGCTCAGCAGTAACGAAAACATCCCTGTATTATCAACACTGTTTTCAGCACAAATCCAAAACATAGCCCCATACTAGCTACTATGAAGAAAATTAACTCTATCCCAGCCAAAACCAGCACAGTTTGTTAGAGGCTGCCTCCTCTCAGTCCCTGATTCTGAAGACACTTTAATCAAAACAAATTGGGCTACTTTAAAATGGCAAATAGCAAGTATTCTTTATTCGAGGTCATTTTGACTGATGCAAATTACAGAGTACTTGTAACAGCACTTCTGTAAGGAGACCTAATAGGGAGAATAATCTCAAGCAGAAGGAAAAGAGACAGCAGGGCTAAACTGTCGATGGTAACCTTTTCTGTTAATACAGCTGAATCACAAAGAGGCTGTTTATCCACAGGATAGAGGTACCAATGGCAAGTATGCAACACCAAAAATAGGCAAGTGATACTAGCTGTGACAGGTTAGGAAATAAACATCAGCAGCAATGCAATCCAGAGATCAGCACTGATATAAAGGTGAATAATGAGACTCAAGCAGAGACAGATTCATGAAGAGTTCCAGTATTTTCATCAGAATCCATATTGCCTTGCTATGAGCAGATATTGCATTATCAGATACAGCCAGCTCAGCAAGATGTCAAGGGTGGAGAAAGTCATTGCTGCGTTTTAGTGTGGGAGTGACAGCCGTAGGTTTAACTGTACCAGATGGGCAAATCTGTGGCATCTGAATAGTTCAAGTGTAGATCCATTGCAGAAACTGTGATGTGAATGGCTGCAAGCAAGCTCTCCTGGTGGAAAGCCTTCTGGATCTGCACCAGAAGAGAGGAAATGAGCCAGCACTGGCTGTTTAAGCCAACATCAGCAGGTCTCTCAGGACTCAGCTGTCTGCTCATCCCACTCTCAGTCCACAATAAAGTGTTGCATAAATAACTGTCTAAGGAGCACAGATATCTTCTGTCTGTGGACTGCTCTTGACTCCTCTGCCATAGGATACGTGTGACTTTGGGCTATGGGAAGATTTTTCAGTATTGAGATCCTTGCAAGAAAAGATTAGTCATGCCTGAACTACATAACATACACTGCTGACCATTTAAAAAATGTAACAACATCTTTCATTGTGCTGTAATAATCAGTGTCCAACTGAAAGCAGAAATCAATGATATAGCTGTTTTTGTACTGTCAGTGGTATAAATCTTGTTTCACCCAATAAAGGTAGTAATAGACATATAAATCACTTTCACAGAAAATTCAGGTCAGATAATTTCTTAAGAACTTCCTCATTTCCTTTTTCCCTCCCTGTGGTCTCCACCCAAAAATGAAGATGACCTCAATAGTTAGCAGCCCCAGAACTTCACACTGCAGCAATGCCTCCAATTCAGTGCTGTTGAGTGAAAATGCTGTACTCCACTGCAAGTGAAGAGTCAAGATCAGACACCCAGGTTCTGTTCAGAATTTTTTTTCCCCTGCTTTTCATGGAAAATATGTTTTTTCTTCTCTTTTTAAATTTTTTGGTGCTGAATTTTTATTTTTCATGGGAAAAAAACCCACCAGTTTTACCTAAAAATATACAAAACCCTGAAACCACTGGTGAGTCACAGTTTGATAAGACACACACTTGTTGCTGTTGTTGTTATGGAAGTATTCATCAATCTAAACTCAATTCTGAGTAATAGAAAGTACCAAAAAAAATTGCAGAGTATCCTTATAACTCAGAGTGTTTAGACTCCCCAACAAGACAGGAGGCTGTGTTCATTGCGTTAATGTTTGATTCAAGGGGTTATTTGAGTGTTCTTAAATCAGCGACACCTTAAACTTCCTTGCTTTACCTGTTAGTGGTGGGGTTCACTGCACCTTAAATGTATGAAGACCAAGGTTTATGTCTACACATGCACAACTCCTTCTTTGTGTCCTCCTAATGATAAAGCATTACCATGAGTTTGTAGCCAAATAAGGCAGATTTATTGCTGCCTTTGTGTTGGTGAGGTTGAAGGCAACTGGATTATATCACCAAAATTTGTTTTTGATCTCTTCCCTGGAAACTAGGCAGAAAACGCTAAAGACAAAGCAGCTGCACAGAATGGCTAGTAATTATAGTTTGCACAAATTTTACTGTTTGGTTTCTTTTTTACTGGTAGTATTTGGTTTGGCTTGTAAACTCTTCAGTGCTGTGTATCTGAATGGTAAGAAAAATCTGTGAAACACAATATAATTTTAAGGTACCTGGCTAGAGGTTGATTTTTTTGTTGTTCTTAGTGGTGGTGGTGGTTTTAGTTATTTGTATTTGTAGTAGCCAAGAATCCAGCAAATTCTCAGAATAAACTGTGTGGACCCCACTACACCCAACTGCCCATGGCTTAAGCACAGTGTTACAGTCTTTCACTGGCATCCATAGCTGCCAGAAAATGATGATACACTGCCAGTATAATGTGCAGATGTTAGTAATCATGAATTCAGTGTTGGGCATAAAGGAATGTGGAGAGAGGAATGTCAGAGACTGGCCAGCAACATTGCGTGTGGCCAGAATTTTTCACTGAGTTCACATGTGTGCTGCGATACTGTTTGTGCACCTTCTGTCCAGATATATTTGAACACACTAGGGAGTACCTTCCTAATCAGCTGTTACCTGGCATCCATCTGCTATCCCAAATACCATGTGTCCTCTGTAAAATTTACTAATATCTGCTTGTGAGTCATTATTTGTATTGTATGCAGTATATGCTGTTTTGTAAAATAATAGACAACCATTAAAGGTGGTATTCATATCACCTAACCTTAGGCTTCTGAAAGTCTGATGCTTAGTCTAAACTGCAATATCAGTTCCTACTACAATCAAATGAAAGTTAGGCATCTCTGAAGGGAGCTTCATCCCTTTCTGAGACAGATCTACAACAGTGACAATGAACTCTTCTCTGAAGGCAATTTTCTCTTTCCTCTGAATACAGAGAGGACCAAATATCACTATTCTAGGTGCTGAAGTTAGATGATACTAACCTACAAGAAAGATTAATATTAATCTGACTAAATGTAGTTGTCTATAACCTCAGGCTCTTTCTATAATCTTTCAGGAGAAACGTGCAATGCATCTCATTCTACAGCTAGATGTCTAAAACAAGCAAGCTAAATCACATATTAGAGCTATGCCTTCTTCTGTATTGACTATGGTCAGGTACATAAAGACCCTACCACAGGTGTTATTGAGATGTATCCCACCATAAGTAACATCCTTTACAGACGGTTTAATAATGACGTCTTTGTATAAAGACCACTTATCAGTTAGACTTGTGTGCTGTGAATATAATTACTTTTCCCTATGCTGGACAGATATTACATGAAGAAGTACTCTTCATATGCAAATACTTATTCCCTAAATTCTTGTTATTGCATTTAAGACTGGACATTCAGATCCTACTCAGCCTTAAATTCACTGATAATTCCCATTATTTTAAATCAAGTTAGGAAAGTAATGTAAGTTCCTAAAGAGCATTGTGTGGTTTTTGTTTTTTTTTTTCTTTTCCAAAAGAAGAAAAACATTTTGCTATCAGGGTTCTTCACATCTTATATACATGAAGACCAAGGTTCAAATCTCCTGGTAGATTGTAGCTTCTTTGTGTTTCCATAATAGTGCAGCATTACCTTGAGCTTGCGAACAGAAGCGGGAGCAGGAATCAGATCAGGAAGGGAAAGCAAGCTACAAGTGGGGAAGGGTGATCTTTTGCTCCCCCCCCCCCCCCCCCCCCCCCAATAAATGGCATCTAACTTTAAGGTAGCAAACTCATATTTTGTCACTCAGTCAAGCTCACTAATTTCTACAAGTGGTCAGCACTCAGGAAATGTCACCAAAAGTCAATGTTTCATAAGCAATTCTATCAGAAGAAAAGCAACCATTATTTGTTTCTGTGGAAAAAGCATTTTTTCTTGAGTAAGTCAAGTATGAATTTCTTACACCTCCCCTCTGCATGCATCCCCAGAGGATATGAACTTTTAGACCCCACCAGCTACACCACATGGCTATGTAGCTCAATTTACTGCATCTCTTGCTTTTAGTCCTCAAAATCCTCGGGGAGAAAGCCAAGGGGTGCTATCAGAGTCATAATAAATCACTGAAAGATTCTCACTGGCTTTAAAGGACATTGGATTAGAATCATAGAATCATAGAATACCAGGTTGGAAGGGACCTCAAGGATCATCTGGTCCAACCTTTCTTGGCAAAAGCACGGTCTAGACAAGATGGCCCAGCACTCTGCCCAGATGAATCTTAAAAGCGTCCAGTGTTGGGAATCCACCACTTCCCTGGGGAGATTATTCCAATGGCTGACTGTTCTCATTGTGAAAAATTTTCCTCTTGTGTCCAGTATCTTCTTTGTAGCCACCCTTTAAATACTGGAACATGGTGATAAGGTCTCTCCTAAGCCTTCTTTTCTCAAGGCTGAACAAACCCAGTTCTCTCAGCCTTTCCTCATACAGCAGGCTTCCCACTCCTTTGATCATCTTTGTGGCCCTTCTCTGGACCCTGTCCAGCCTCTCCACATCTTTTGTGCATAGCGGGGACCAAAACTGAACACAGTATTCCAGGTGTGGCCTGACAAGCGCTGAGGAGAGTGGGATAATGGCTTCTTTATCTCTGCTGGTGATGGCCTTGTTGATGCAACCCAGCATCCTGTTGGCTTTCTTTGCTGCAGCAGCAGCAAAGTGACACTGTTCACTCATATTGAGCTTGTCCACCAGGTCCCTTTCCACAGAGCTGCTCCCCAGCTGGGTAGATCCCAGCCTGTGCTGCACTCCTGGATTATGTTTCCCCAGGTGCAAGACCTTACATTTGTCTTTGTTGAACTTCACAAGGTTCTTGTTAGCCCACTCTTCCAGCCTATCCAGGTCTTCCTGCAGGGTGGCTCTCCCTTCCAAAGTGTCCTCTTCCCCCCTCAGTTTGGTATCATTGGCAAACTTCATCAGGGCACACTTGATCCCATCATCCAGGTCACTTATGAAGATACTAAACAGTGTTGGGCCCAATATCGATCCCTGGGGGATCCCACTTATGACAGGTTGCCAGTTTGAAAAGGAGCTATTTACCACCACCCTCTGGGTGCGGCCTGTCAGCCACTTCCCCACCCACCACACAGACCCCTTGTCTAGACCGTAACGCATCAGTTTCTCTAGGAGGAGGCTGTGGGAAACTGTATCGAAAGCCTTGGAGAAATCCAGGTAGACAATATCCACCACTCGCCCCACACCAACCAAGCAGGTTACTTAGTCATAGACGGCGACTGGGTTTGTCCAGCACAATTTGCCCTTGGTGAATCTGTGCTGGCTTTTCCCAATCACGTGCTTCATTTGACTTGTGGTAGCCCCCAGGAGGATATGTTCCATAACTTTCCCAGGGACTGAAGTAAGACTGATGTGCCTATAATTTCCTGGATCCTCCTTTAAGCCCTTCTTGTAGATGGGGGTGACATTAGCCCTTTTCCAGTCTTCTGGGACATCCCCCGATCTCCACAACTTCTCAAAGATTATGGAGAGTGGCCGCGCAATGACATCAGCCAGCTCTCTTAACACCCTTGGGTGGATAATGTCAGGGCCCATACATTTCTGGGGGTCAAGCTCCTAGATCCTGTATTATCTCATGTACCAAAAATTATAAAACTTACAAAGACTGGTACGTGTTTCCTTTTAAACTAATTGGGATAACATATTTGTTACTTAGATTGACTGAAAGTAAAATAAAATAGTAACATCTCTCTCCCTTGTCTTTCTCTCTAAGCTTACCTCCCTCCAAAAATCAAAATGGAATAAAATGAAGGGAAACTTTCTATAGCCCAAGCATTAAGGGGGATAAAAGCTAATATGTCTGTCAGCCTGGCAAGTAATAGCGGCTGCACTAGAGACAGTTGACCACCAAATGGTATCCTAGCAACATTCAGTAGCATCGTTATACATAGTGCTATCAAGCCAAATTTATCCTTTTCAATATCTTAGCTTCAAGAGAGCAGGGATGAATACAGAGCAAAGGATGAAAATGGTGCCTATGAGAAAGACAACATGGGGTTTTAATTTAAGCAGAGGTTATATGGAATGTCTCTGTAAAATGAATAAAAAGCATCGCATTTTTGTGACAAGGAAAGATACCTACCAGTGGTAAGGCGCACTCAGACAATTATGATTCAATTTGCTTTCAGAGTACTAATCCTGTGTATATTTTAGCTTGGAATAAAATTTGCAGTATGACTTCTCTTTAATTCCATTTAAATGTTTCCATTTAATTGGGGAGGGGTAAGGGGAAATATATTTTAATTACTCAACATTTCTAAATCTTTAAAAAATCTCTAGGCAAATCCACCTATAAATTGTGTCTTTCAAAAACAATTATAGCTTTCATTGTTTCTAATATTAAATTGGATAATTGCAGCTCTGGTGATAAACTCTCAAAATTGAGCAGTTTGCTCTTTTTAGACCATACATTACCTTCTCTTGTTATATTTAGAGCCATTGATCCTATACTGTCCATATAATTTACCAATGTGCATAACGATCATGACTGTAAGTAGCCTTGTCAAAGAGAGGACAAATGAACCTATGTGCAGATTAATTACAGGATGTATTCTTTCTTAAGTTTTGAGCAAAGATTAGAAGAACCTGCTAAGCATCTAGACCTTATGGACTAGAAGAGCTGGACTCTCCTTTCCAGCATAAATTAGAACGGTTTCACTTATCCTAGCTGAAATAAGGACACCTGACCTTAGCTAGGGGTTTGGCTGAATGCAACAAGGCTACTGATAATACAGACAGAATTAAAGACAGGTAGGATAGTAGTTTTTAATAAGAGTTACTCCTGCAAACATGACCTCAAGCAGAAGTTAAAACTGTCTCCCTTCAGTAGCAGATGTACTGCCAAGTAAGCAGTACGCTGCAAATATCAGGACAGTGTGCCAAGCTACTGATCACATCATTTTTAACTTATAGTCCAAACATTATCCTTGCAGAAGATACACACCACAGGGAATGGATTTACAAAGCTATGTTTTGTGATATACTAAGCATTTTTGTGTGCACCAGAAAATCTGTGTGTAAAAGGTTTCCACATGACACACTGCAGTAGAGGTCTCTTTGTAGACTGCGCTGGGGGAAAAAAAAAAAATCACTTTTAAATTATGCATTTTTTAAAATGGCATAATTGAAACAAGTTTTGAATCCAACATTCAGTCTCTCCCTTAATTTGTATTTCTAATTCCTTTCAATGATCTGTTTTGGAACAGGCTATTTAGCTTCTTGTCTTTTGTTATTTATGCAGATGACAGCAATCCCCTTTCTTCTCCAACTATTCTGGCAATCTCTAGCGCCCAGTGGTAGTACTTCTTCATCACATCCGTTGATATCTTCTTTAGCTTCCAAGGAAAGAGTCTGCCCATAGGCATATTTTAACCTAGTAGAATAATTTATCCTACTCTATCCAGTTCCAAGGTTACCTTCTACTCTGCCCCCAAATGTCTGTGCATTCATGTAGCCAATCACAGGGGAAAAAAAAAAAAAAAAAAATCACCCAAACAACAGACACATTTGCTTCTTGTAATCTGGCTGCCACTATGCAGACTGTACGTTTCTGATTAGCGTTACTTGAGTAATATATCAAAAGAATACTGGACAAGAAAGAGCCTGAGACCTGACAGGAAAGCTGCCTTCTGTTAGGTGGCAGCCACATTGACTGAGATCTGTAACATATGTGCTGAATATTTGTCTGTGAAACAAATACATCTTCAGTAGCTTAGACTATATCAGTAGGACAACTGGCCAGACCTATTCTAAAGATGTCTTAGATATAGTCCATAAAGCAGGTTTTAACTTGCTGTACACACATGAATACGTATTGAAGAGACATTCAAAGTTCCTGTAGTCTACCAAAGCAAGAGTGCATCTCAAAAAGTTGTGTGGATTTTCAGTGCATGTAATTTCTGTTTTAATTTATTTTGCTAGTCTGATCTTTGAGAAGAGAGAAGCTAAGGATATAGTAATCCTGTTCACAAGAAAGAGAATACCATCATCAGTAAGAAGCTACAACAACCCTTAGTTTTACCTTCTTGACAAAAAGTTAGAGGAAACAGATAAGTCTTTGGAACCACGGGGAAATACAAATGCAGAGTGATTAAACAGAATTCATAGAAAGAAATCAGAATAAGCCTCTGACTTTTTATGTGACACTAAAAGAATGTTCCAGGGATATTAACAACTTGGCAGCTAAGTGAGCAGAGCTACTTCAGAGAAATGATACCAAAAAAGTGCTGGAGCAATCCAGGTTGGTCGATTAGTGTAGGAATTTATGAAGGCATTATATGACTTGTTTTCTTGTAACAGTAAAAACTGGATTTAGTGACTTGGGTGGTCATTTCCATTTCTAGAATTCTGTGTTCACCTAAATGATATTAACAACTTGGCAGCTAAGTGAGCAGAGCTACTTCAGAGAAATGATACCAAAAAAGTGCTGGAGCAATCCAGGTTGGTCGATTAGTGTAGGAATTTATGAAGGCATTATATGACTTGTTTTCTTGTAACAGTAAAAACTGGATTTAGTGACTTGGGTGGTCATTTCCATTTCTAGAATTCTGTGTTCACCTAAATTTCTTTTAAATTCTAAGGACATTAGTAACACAAGTGAAATTCCTGCAAGAATTTGGTGCCAATTCTTAGACACCTTGAGAATTTTTAAGGTGGAAGAGAAGCACATCTCCTTCAAGACTGTCTTTTGTCTACATCATGCATCAGGAAAAGCCTGCACTTCATAAATCACATACAGTAAAGCAATTTTAGCTACAATTCTAGTTTGCTTGGCAAAGGAAGTTCCACTCATTGACAGGCAGGCCTTCTGCCATCTGTGTTAAGTGGGTGCACTGCAAGCACCTGGAACTACAAGGAATACTTTCCTTTTTAATTCTTTCTTGTAAAACAGATGGGAAAAAGCACAGCTAGTAGTGTTATGCTGCATTTAAATATGAGAAGACCATCATCTAGTCTCACTGTTGCCTTTCAGCCAGATACCTATGTATTTGGACTCCCGGGTTTTAATCCGCAGAAGCATGTCAGTGTTCAGGAGACTATGTTGTTGTGAGCTACTAGCAAAGAACAGGAAAGAAGCCACAGTGACCTAGTACTTATGCAATGGCAGTATACTGATTAGAGGAGATTATAGTTTTCTGAATGCAAAGCTCTAGTTTAATGAGCATTTTAAGGGCAATGCAAGAAATCATGTTATCTCTAAGCCCTATAAAGGTATGGGACAAATGGGAGGATTCATAGATGCACAAATTCAAATGTCAAAAAGGGACAATTATAGCCTTGCAAAGCTGTTTCTTATACACATGGCTGTAGGATTTCTTTTAAAAAAACAGACAAAAGTTTATAAAGCCCCATTTTCACAAAGGCTTGAAGGAGAATAAAGTACATTTGAAGTGGAATTAGGAGCCTTAAACTGAGAAGAGCAGTCCAGGAAAATCCTGCCCAACACACCGAAGCACTTGAGATTCCGTAGGGGTCTAAAGGTTTCTGGCCAAACATTCCTAATTCAGGTAACTGTGAGTACGCCATAGGCTAAGTGCTTCTTCTGAAATTACAATAAGCAGTTTGGGACACAAAACATTGGCATTCTTACGCTTAGCAGCTTTGAATAGACAAAATAAACAGATGCGCTCAAATCAAGCCTAACAGTTGGAATATTGCAGTTCTCATCTTTTTACAAAGGAGAGAGAGGATATAGATGTAATCTAGAAGTTTTTCAAGGAAGAAGTAGCCTGGTCTGCAAATAATGGCTAGAGTATTCAGCTGAGAGGAGAGCAGGCAGTTTGTTTTCCCTTGGTTATTTCTATCCTTGCTATTCAGTGATTGTTTAAAGTAAAATGCAGAAGGAGTGCTGCTTGTACTACAAATATGATGGCTAAGGCATAACGTTGAGATGTGAAACCTGTAAATTTTAAACCTCCACAGTCTGTTGATAGCCTAAAACACAGTTCTTCTGGACAATTGCTCTACCGGTAAGTAATCATGCAAAAGGTGCCATGCCACAGAAAAAGGCTTCAGGCTCTGAATTCTAGCTACACAGAGATACTTTGCTGCATCTCTGAGGCAATTGTTCACATTCATGCAACAAAAAGTATCAGATATAGACCACTATTTGACATTTCCTATTGGCTTGATGAAGCACCCCATAAGCTGGCTATTTTAAACCCTATTGCAGGAGTAGTGGGATTCCTCTCATTCTAACTACGTTGTGCTTTTCACTGCTGAAGTTGAGCATGCAAACTTTATTGGTCACAGCACTGAACACTGTAATATTTAAGTTATTGGTTCTTTTTATGTCACTGATATGAAGACTAGAATTCCCACACCAAAGCAAGTTTTCTTCTTTTTTTTTTTCTTTCCACTCACTGTTCACTCATTTCTTCATTAAGATGAATAAATTGAGTTTTGTAAATCTCAGCTTGATTTCCAACATTTTAAGTAGTTCATGTGTGGACAGGAGTAGTGGAAATAGTATTCTACGAGTTATCTTATTAATATAGAATACAAAGCCAAATTACTCCTTCTTGTATGTGAATGAGTCTTTTTGCCATAGGATTGAATTATTAGCTTTGACTGAGGGAAACAATTAGTCTGAAATCTTGATCTACTGATGTCCTCCTTGTATCTGGCCGCATTAAGATGTGTTTTGTTGAATTACAGCCATTAAAGCAAACAGTTTTGATCCCGCTGTAATAGTACCCTGTACTCTTCGCTATTTAGTCCTTAAGCAATCTTTGCACCTCTGCATACTTCATCACCCTAAGGCTTTATAGTTCATATTAACAGATTTCAATCTGTGATCTGAAGACTACTCATGAACCACAGTGCTCTGAGGAACTGTACCTCTTTTTTAATATTGATTATTTAAAGTTGGTTGTGAAGAGTGCATTATAGCTCACAAGAAATGTTAATGGGGCCTGTTTATAGCCAAAAAGAAAAAAAAGAAGAGAGAATGACTGCTTTAGATCATCAGTAAAAGGTATTAACAACTCTAGATCAAAAAAAGAATCCCTGGCACGGGTATTAAGAACTGACCTGCAAGAGGTCATAGATTAATATATCTGTCAATAAGCCAGTTATAGGCAGTTGGTGTATTTTTCATTCATTCCAAGTAAGCTGGACAATAGTTGACATTCATTCAAGAGAATCCATGAACAACACTTGTCATAAACCTCATTCCTTCTAGCTATCTCAACTCTTTTTTTTCTTTTACCTAGAATGTCCAAATTAAAACCGTTTTTAGTACTTAAAATCTGCTAGTGATCAAAAGCTGCTGAGTGAAATACCCTGATACATCTTCAAACTCATATTATTTCCCAAAGATGTCAAGATAACGGGCTGGACAGATGAAACAAACATGTCTTCATCTGGATTATCTTCCAACCAAATTTTTTGGAATTAGAGATAAACACAACAGCAATCAAAATTTAAGAAGAACTATAAAATTAATATGAAACACTTCCCACTCTTTTGTATTCAGTTTTCCCACTATTGGAAGAAAGAAAGAAAAAAAAGTAATATCTTTTCAGCTTTCCTTCAGAATCACTAGGGAGGAGCCAGGTGGTTTGTTTTGTTTCATTTTGTTTAAATAAAAGTTAAGATTTCTGTGGAATAAGTAGGTGGGAACTGGACAGTAACAACTGGGATTTAAAAAGCTCTTGATCTTCTTACTCAAGAAATGAGAAAACCAGTTACACCAGAGAAAGTCAGTCTGTTTCCTTACTTTTGTTTTTAGGCTTTTAAAAGTATTTTGTTCAAAGTGTTACACCCTGTGTTTGGAAAAGATATAAACTATGTCATGGATGACACATAGATTCAGTAAGATATTATTTCTAAATGAACAAAGTTTATTTTTATTGCAGAAGTAGACTAATTGATAATTATAACATTATTTTAAAAATAAATTTACCATATGTGTGTAGGAACATAGGAAACCATTAAACAATAGAACTGTTAGATCTAGAGTTAATTCATAAAAACAACTAGTTGTAGTAATTACTAAGGGGAATTTCATTTTTTCAAAGCACTGAATTCAACTTTTGAGAGGTTATTTCATAATCACTGTGGTCATGAAAGAAGACTCATGAAAAACATTAGAAGTGAGCTGATGTGAAGAGAAATCATCTCTTTAAATCAACAGTTTTGTAAGTTTTATATCCCATCTGGTTTTATGTAGTTAAGAAAAACTGAGATTCAGTATTCTTCCTGTGCAAAGAGATTAATATTTATGAATTATGACTCAGATTAAGATTTATGTATTCCTTCCACAAAAGTAGGCTTACTGAATCACCATTTCTCCCCACCTGAATTGCAGGTACCTTTTGCTTGGAAGGAAACTGAATTTATAAATATATATCTTGTGCAGTGGGCATACTAAAGTTTAAAACACACCTGCTGATCACTGAGTGGCAGTGAATGGCAATTACCATGTTTGTAAGTAGATTTTCTCTCAGGAATAATTTCCCCTCCAAAAACTGAACTTGAAATAACAATTACAAGAACCTCAGTCCATCCCACTCCTACCAGTTTGATGCCAGGGCCAGCAATAGATGCCCAGAGCCTGGAGAAGGATCACAGGTCAGCAGGAGAGCACCTGAAGAGCAGCACAAAGGAACTCCAGCCAGTAAGGCAGCTTCATCGGGGGCCCAACTTAAATGCCTCTATGCAAACGCAC
>NW_008795018.1:3803873-3808866 GCF_000699145.1 Aptenodytes forsteri
AGGTGGTGGATGCCTCATCCCTGGAAACATTCAAGGTCAGGTTGGACGGGGCTCTGAGCAACCTGATCTAGTTGAAGATGTCCCTGCCCACGGCAGGGGGGGTGGACTAGGTGACCTTTAGAGGTCCCTTCCCACCCAAACTATTTTATGATATTATGATGTTATGATTTTAGAAAATTTAATGTCATTTTATAATTTTCCTTCTTCTTAAGGACAATGTATTCTCATTTATCATTATTGTCGTTGTTGTGGTTGTTACTAAATATTTCTGTAAAAAGTGGAGCTAAAACCAGGGGACAAGAGAAAATAATGGACTGCTTAGTTCTAAAATACCTTGGTTTTTTTTTTCTTTCTGCTGATGATTTCTATGACTTTCCGTGCTTTCTTCAGGATTTCAAATTCTTCAACATTAGTATCTCAATGATTCTATGATTCTATGATTCTATCTAAATGCCTGAGCTGGTTTATACTACTGTGACTTAATAAAACACCTTTGATTTCCAGAAGAATGTTAGTGGATAATAAAAAACGTTTAATAAATCACATTTTGGTTAACAGTTGTTGAATTTATAAAGCTTGTTACCTTCTGTGTTCCTTTTAGTTATTTTCATTATTTATTACACATACGCACCCCTAAGAAAATCAGGAATCCAGTGAGGTCCAAAAACTCTGAGTATCCCACACCTGCGAAAATAAAGCTAGGTTAAAGCAGGATAAAGATATGACTTCTGAGAATCACAAAAATTCTGAAAAATAGTTTTATTTTTGCCATTTAACTTTAAAAATATTTCTTAATAGCTATGTAGGATATGCAGGATATAATTCTTATAAAATATGTGTTGGGTTAAAGTCTAGTCAGGACTCTTTGTGGCAGGTGTTTGGTTTGGGTTTTTTTGGTCTTTTTTAATATAAATGTTTCACATATTTTGAATTTTATATGTCAACATTTATTAGTGAAAGATGGGCATAGTACTTTATTTTCATGGGCAGTAGTATAATCAAAGTTCATTCACTATGACTAAATAAAAGTGAGTATAAAATAGAAATATTTGCAGTGCCAATAATCACAATACAGTATAAGCCCTTGCAAAATACTGCTCTTTCCTTTCCTTTGCTTTATAGACAATGGAAATTGTAGTTTTGAAAATCCTGATATCTTTTTGTGCAGTATTACATGTTGCCATGGCCAACTGGTAAGAATCAAGAGTAAGAAAGGAAATTGAAGTTGTCATCCTAAACACCATGTCAGTATTTCAATTAGCTCTGAAATATTGTGAGTCAGGATGCATCTGTCTGTAACTGGTAGTGCATTTAGAATTTTTCAGGATCTAACTCTTTCAAAGTGTCATTATACACAACATAGTTCTTTAATACAGCTTTTTGTCTGTGCTAGAGGGGACTTATTTTCTGGAGAGTTAATGTATTTGAAATTTTTATTAAATGTCCCCTCATTTTTTTAACACATTCTAGTTTAAAATATGTATTAGATCACTGAATAATACAAAGGAATTAAATTTTTGTTATTTTTTCCAAAATCATGTTTTTGTACTAAAGTTTTTTTTTCTTCCCTTCATCATTGAGACATTTTAATGATGTCAAATAAAATAACACTATTGTCTTATAACGTATAATGAAAATGAGAGGAAAACTAGAGCTCTTTAGGAAAAGTTAGGCAACAAATTAAAATTGTATATCTAAATATTTTGCCTTGGTGACTACAACAATAAGGCAAAGGATCTTTGAAATCTGTTATAAACTGACTATGTGCTACAGCTTTTCTAGTCAGCAGCATATCATTGACCCACATGCAGAACAGCTTACTTTGGAAGGGCTTGAGTTTGACCATGGATGTTGTGGGATGGGTTACCCAGATTCAGGGGTCTGAAAGGTTGGTTCCTCCCACAGCAGAAACCATCAGTTACAAATGGAGAATCTTCTGCTACTGTCAGTAACTGACATGCCACTTGATTTTTGGCACAGTCATGGAACTGAAACATGGTAAAAAATACTCTTTGAAACAATAATTTAAAAAAAAAAAAATCAACAAAATTCCACAAAATTAAACTCTTAAATGGAAAAAAAAAAAAAAAACCTAAGTGCACAAGCAACCCTGAAAATAACTTTTCATTAGAATTTTTCTCATTAATCCACATGAACTTTAAGCTTATTCCTTCCTCATTCCTGATAAGATTAACTGGAAAACAAGCTTTTCATTTGCATAATAATGTCAAGGTTTCAGAGTTTAGTCTAATTTCACATTTAAATAAAAATAAGACTTTCAAAATTTTACATGATTAAACATAAGGAAGTGTTGAAAGTGGATAATTTTTCCACAAAATGTTCTGTAACTGTTTCACTCTGTAAATTAATATTCCTTTAAAGATACTAGTAATCAGGCTCTCATTCGAGATGTGGAAACTGAATTCTTGGTAACAAATTAAACATGGGTTTCTTGTGTCCTGAGATTTTTGTTATTCAGTTAGAGATTTTTCTTTTCTTTTTGAGTCCAAAATATATTTCAACTTACATTAAATTTATAAAAATAGTTGAGGTTTGAAGGAAAGCAACACTTTCTAATGAAAAGTATAAGTTTGAAAATGTTGATCACTTACAAGCCTTAATTCCTGAGAAAGTCTGTATTTTCAATACTCAAGCCAAGCCACTTCCTACAGTATGAACCTGAGATTGCAAAGTTAAAAAGAGAACAGTAGGAGGATTTGGGACTGAGAGCTGGCCAAAGTCTGATGATAATCAGGTGACTGCGGAAAAAAATATTAGACTCAGTGTTATTATTTAAAAATAAAATTAGTTTATTATAATCAGAAATTCTTCATGAGTCTTTATCTGTGGAATTCCTTTTGCAGTCCATTTCCTATACAAAATTCTGCTTCAGAATATAGTCCCTCGTACTCACAATATCCCTTTGAATACATGAAATAAGGTAAAGAATTTGAATGTTTAAACTGTCTGGAAAACAAACTCAGATAATCATACCATTTAATGCATTGGAAAGCTATCTCTGACTATCAAAATAGACATTTTGTGTCTGAATGTTATTGATTACCTGATCAATATTTAGCAAAGTAATCTCCCCCCCTAGTTTTTTGCAATAAATGGGACAGAGAATTCCCCTAGATGAAACAGTAAATAATCTCATTGCTGTCGTATCAGATAAATATATGGATATATGGGCTGTAATATCAGATAAATATGGATATATGGGCTGTAATTTTCTTTGGCAGAGGAGTGAATTGAGTACATGTGGAATATCAACCACTAAAGAAAAAGAAAAAAAAGAAAAAGAAAAAAAAAGACCAGCAACAATAGCAATTTGAAGGAATTGGGGTCATCTTAATTCATGATGGATATATTCTCAGAAAGTCTAGCAGATCAGATTCAAAAGAGGATTTAGGCAGAGAACTGCATAGTTTCAAGATACCAATGAACATAGGGGTAGGACAATAAAGATTTTCAGTGTTACAACTTAAGTTTTGAATGTCTTTTAATACCCATTTTTTCTGCATACATTCCAAAGACCTATTCTGAATTTAGCTTATAGAAATTTATGTAATGTGCCTATGGTGACATAGTGTGTCAGAGTCACAGCTGGATCCTCTCTTTTCTGGTCCTGGATATTATCCTCTATGCGTGACATAGAGGAGGAGAAATGTGAATAGGGTTTTTTGCCTCCTTTCTCCCCTTAAAATATCATACTTCTTGATATTATTGCTGCAGCAATTCATATCATTGAAAGTCACAGTAAATTGATGTAATTTCAGTTTATTCTTGGATCACATAGTTGCAGAACCTGTCCAGTTTAGACAAATCATTAATACATTCTCAAACCTCTTGGCAGATGAGAACTGAAAAGGTGTGTATGTCTTCAAAGAGCCAGTGAAAAGGCACTTGGTATAAATTTGGACACATACTCTTAATCCTAACTGTTTTTAATTTTGGAATAATTCTTAAACTAAGATATTCTTCTCTTAGGTATACATGCATTTGTTATAATGAAAGTAGTAGAACATGCACAGATTCATATGAAAATATTTTTTGTTTAATTCACACTGTAAAAACACCCAAGGAAGAGTCAGATTATTCATACTTCTTGCTAGTAGTAATTAGGTACATTGTCTGCTTAATGCAAACATACTTAACTGTATGAACTGGAAATAAATAGTCAAATGTTAATCAGTTTTCAAACCTGTCTAACGTTGAATTCCTCTTTTCTTTATACAATACAGGAGGTTAAAGAAAATCCACACTCTTAATAAGGAACATGTCTATTAAAACATTATGTAAACATCTTTTATTTAGCCTCTTTTTTTCCTTCAGTCTCATTAATAGGGTCATTACTCTTCCTCTATGAGGCTGGCGTGTCTTCAAACACAGCAAAGTTTACTTTTTCCAGCATTTCAATTCTTATCCCCTTTTTAGGAAGAATAACTTCTTCACAGAAGAGTTAGAAGCCCAATATTTTCATTAGGTAAAGAAGTTACCTATTTTACCCTCAGATTAAAAAAAAAAATAAAAGAAGATAAAAGCTGATAAATACAAAAAGCACAGAAGTTTTTGCAGAAGCAGCTAGTAGACCTCATTATTCAAGTGATAAATAAAAGTGGATCTATATTTTACCTTGCTCAAGACATCTGGCCCTGGAAATATGGGTGGAGCTTGATTCTGCTGTATGCTGTTTTCCAAAATTTATGTGAAAAGTATAATGGACTCTGTTGTTTCCCATGCCACATAAGCCACAGATCTACAGCAGCATGGAGAAGCTACAAAGCTGTGGGCGCCACTTGTCTCAAAGATGTCTATTTGCTCCACATAGCCTTTCATTACAGAATCATTAAGGTTGGAAAAGACCTCTAAGATCATCGAGTCCAACCGTCAACCCAACACCACCATGCCCACTATACCACGTCCCTAAGCGCCTCATCTACACATCTTTTAAACACCTCCAGGGATGGTGACCCAACCACTTCCCTGGGCA
>NW_008795018.1:3810403-3820676 GCF_000699145.1 Aptenodytes forsteri
GGCCAGATTGTGTTCTAGCTGGGCTTTTGCCTTTCTCATTTCTTCTCTGCACGACCTAACGAGATCCCTGTACTCTTCTTGAGTCGCCTGCCCCTTCTTCCACAAGTGGTAAACTCTCCTTTTTTTCCTGAGTCCCAGCAAGAGCTCCCCGTTCAGCCAGGCCGGTCGTCTTCCCCGCCCGTTCTTCTTATGGCGTACGGGGACAGCCTGCTCCTGCGCCTTTAAGACTTCCTTCTTGAAGATCGTCGAGCCTTCCTGGACCCCTTTGCCCTTCAGGACTGTCTCCCTTATTATGATAAGCAAAATGCTGTGTGCTACTTTCATCTTCATAAGAAAGTTTACCTATTGAAAATAAGGTCCCCAATTCTGGTTTTATCTCTACCAGCTCTGTTATAAAAAACTATAAGCCATCATAGCTTACAAATTCATCATAGCTCTTACAAATTACTTTTGTACCAGTACACTAAAGCCACCAGTGTTGTTCTACACTAGCTGAAACTCATTATTCATTATTTTGGGTGGACATGTAATATTACTGAACACAAGCTCTGGGTATTCCCAGTTGCCAGACTCATCCCTCATTGGCTCCAGAATATAAGGACTATCCATGTAGCATATAGCCATTATTTCTCTCCATCTCAGTGACCTGTCCAAAGTACAAATTGAATAAAGATTGGAATACAGCTGAGTCATATTTTAGCAGTTCAGGAACTGTATTTAGTGTTCTGGACATGCACTCTGACCATTAAAATCCTAAATTAAGCACTAACTCTCATTACTGGCTCTTGCCAATCTTTGTAATTCAAAAGTAACTGGAGAACTGGTCTTTAAGTCAAGAAGATAAATTCAACATCTTTTGTTTCCTTCAAATTAAACTCTCATACTTACTACAAGTTATTCAGGGCTAGTCTGTTAATTATAAAAAATAAACACAAAAAAAAGAGAAAAGTAAAATTCTGACTAATAACATCAAAGAAAGATTAAACACATGCAAAATGAGGATGAGTAGACATCAACATTTTTATGAATGTATACATGCTATATAGTAGAAGAGTACTTCTACTACAAAGAAAACTTGGGTCCTGCTTAACCAAGGAAAATATTTTCTGGCATCTCTTACATTTAAATACTGTTCCTTAACTAAACTAAGTATTATATTAGTGAAATATTGCAGCCTCCAAGGATTATCCTGGCAGATTCTTCCCAGAACAATCCCCAAAACTCAATAGCCTAGTTTAGTTTTAGGCAGCTAATTAAAGCAATGAATTTAACAGTGTACATTCCTTCTACAGTTAGTGGAGACAACAAGGAGATCATAGTGGTCTGAATAACCTCTGCAAGGGACATATTTTCTTTCTCCATTAACCATATTGAGCATAGGATGAGAATGTTCCTTTCTTAAGCAATTATTTTGGGTGCCTAATGTCAGCCATGGTGTCTTCACACAGGGAATAAAGTAGTGGGTATGGTACAAATAGCCACGCTCATCAGAAAGTTCTTAGACTATACCATCTCACTGATTCTATCTTTTTTTTTAATAATTTTTATTAAAAGCACATCTTTTTCCTATCTGCTGAGAAGTCTTTCTGATTACATGTCCAAACTGTAGGGACAGTTAAAACCTAAAGAAAAGATGGTTAGAATCATGTGTTACAGTTTCTTTGGTGACATCAAGAATAAAGAAATAAATAAAAACTCTTTACAGGTTCTACTCAACCCACCTTAAATATTTTCCTTAAGCAATGCTTCCAGGTGTTTTTGTCACTACAGAGCTTTCTGTTGGCTGAACAGGCTGGTTAATTAAATCTCTTATTGCAAAAAAATAGTTAATGATTTTGTTGCTATATAAAAAAAATACCTTCCAACTTCTCCCTGGATTGCTTTTATTAATGATAAACCCACAATTTTTCCCTTTCAAAAATATATTAAGAATTGAACAGTATTAGCTAAGACTCAGTGTTTTATTAAACAATGATAATTTAATATGGAATGAGTTACATACAATCTATGTTATATGATTCAGAAGCTCTTGCTACTTAAGTACATGCAGGTATTTTGATCAGAAAAGTTCATAAAAATCTTGGCTAGATTCCACGGTTCAGGCAAAATTCCTTAACTTTTAGAAAATTAAGAGATCGTAGTAGCAGGGCTTTTTCACTGTCCAATATATGGTTAAGGTCCTTACTTAGGAGGCCAAAACCCAACCCATTATGTCCAATTCTGACACAGCAGATTTGAATTTATGATTTTATGACATAGCATCTAAGTGACAGCTTACAAAACACCCCGAGTAAAAGACTTTCCAATACTTTTTGAATTCCCGGTTCCTTCCTGAAACTGAAACACTATTCAGTCAAGAAAGTAGGATCATCAAACCACAAGTCCAGCCAGCAAAAGGGATCCTGGCTCTGTAGCCCAGTTTTTACACATTTAGCTGAGAGCAGAGACTGAGGTTTCCCCTGTATTTGGCTGTGCCTGTGTTTCCGAGTAGTGTGGGCCAATAGAAGTGGGCGTTTAGAGCAAAACATTTGCACAAACTATAAACATTTCAGTGTATTTTACATCAGGCAGGACCTAGTCTAGTGACATGGACAGAATATTCATGAGCTACTCTCAAGTAGCCCATCTTCCAGTCCAGATTAACCCCAAAATTAATCTAGTTCATGAACTTTATAACACTGCACAATACACCCCAATGTGTGGCAAGTGGGAAAATTAAAAAACATTCCTGATCTGGATTAAAACACTAATGCAGAAGATTATTTATATTTTCAAAATAGGCAGCTGATGAATAAAAAAAAAAGAAACAATCTAAGGAACAAATGCCATGATGCTTTTCCAAGACTTAGTACAGAAAGCTGCTTCAGACTGTAAAACTGTTTCACGGAGATACTCACCTGCTGCCCTGAGAGAGACACATGCGTCCATGTAGACCAGTATGCTCTACTACTTAACAGGTTACTGACTGTATAAGCACTGTCTAAGCTATGCTGTACAGGGCTTGTGAAACTTAAGTGCCTAACGAGCCTTGAATTCCAGGCCGATTTTGGAGTATTGAAGAGCTGGACATCATAATGCCTTAGTTAAATATCTGCTTTAACACAACACCTTATGTATATGAATGACACATAAGGTCAGACCTCTGTGGACTAGTCTCCCACTGAAATTTCAGCCAGAGAGCTTTGCGGGACCAGATCTCTGATGACTCATAGTAAGGCACAATCAGTTAAAAAGTACAGGCTTTTCTGTGCATAGTGACCCTGGCAAAGATATACTGAGGCCTTCTTTAAAAGCAGTAATCTACCACACAAGTTGCTGCAAAAGTAACACCAGATGAAACACATTTCTGTAATATAGCCTACAGGTCACAGCCATTTTGAATATGAACAGAGACTATTAGCCGAGGTTTCTTGTTTTGTAAATTATTCATATTTCAATTTTAAGATTTTTTTTTTAATGTTATTGAAATCTTCCTGCCCTGGAGCAAGTTTCATAATACCATAAGTTAATATACTTTCCTGTCACCTTCATAGGGTCTGGGTTTAAATCTGGCTTGGGTCACAAGTGAAATTAGCTTAATGGTCTCAAATTAGTCCTTAGTAGGCATTTGTCCATATCACAAAATTACTATTGTACATAATTTGGCAGTAGAGTGCAATTGTAGAGTACTATTCTCCAAGGAACCAAGAAATAAAATAGAAGGGACATTGCAGAGCAGGTTTGCTTTTGGCAATGATATTTGGATCAAGCTGATGCAAATGATATCTTACTTTCATGAGAATCATTATTCAGCAAATTAGTTAACACAATGAAGTTGTCTAAATAAATGACCTGTCACTTTTCAATAGATCAAATGACAGGAAAATATTGTTTTACAGTATCATGCCGTTTTGGACACTGACAGTCCAAGATGCACTTTGATTCATCTTATTTATGGCAATAGGCAAAAAGTGCTGTAAGTAGTGATTGTATGGGAAACCAACACTGTTTGTTTGTTTGTTTGTTTTGAAGTATGATGATAATTAGAACATGAAACAACCAGGCAAGCCATAATTAGAGGTTCAAATGAAAACATCATCATCAAAATCATTCAACTATACATAGTTAAATTCAATTAAATAATTTGCTGACTTTTATGTGACCAGCTTTATCTAGCATAATAATGAAAAAGGGAAAAGGAAAAAAAAAAATAGAAGAAAAATTGTCAAATAAACTAATTGGTGTAAATTATTCCATTAGTTGTGCTAATAATGCAAAGAATGTGGTAAATGTCCAATATTGCGTTTCTTACATTCTTGAGACTGTCACCGAAATTCCACTAGCTTAAATGTAGTCAAGAGAAAAAAAAAAAAGTAGTATTTCTGCTTACATAAGCAAATGGACATTCTTAATTGAACTGAGCATTTTTAAGATAATAGTCTAGTTGTTCAGCAGTTCCACAAAAGATGCTTCAGTAAAATCAGTTCATTAGTAGTGTAAGAAATATAAGATAGTACAGGAATATAAAGCCATACTTGGGCTGGAAACTGCTTTGGAAAAGGCATCCTGTCTTCTTTAATACCTGTCACTACTTTTGCATGTTGTGCTATAAAAACTATTGAACAAGATCAGACCCTTCATATTCATACAGAAGTGAAACTGTAAGGTTTGCCTCACAACTGCTTTTGCTCTGCTCCTGTACCATAGAGACGAGCCCGGGTACATATACATACATACCTCTATGTATGTATTTACATATACACACACATTATATAACTGTGTAAAATTAAAGGTAATTACTTGAATGAGGAAATATTCCCTCAATGAGGATTTAACATTAAATATTTGAAAAGCAAGATTTCAAGATCACAGTCTTGCCCTTTGTGTGGCTAAAGATTGTTTTGTTTTGTTTTTAATATTTTGGTTTATTAAACTTCAAGTGGAAAAAAAACCCACAACAACATAGTGGAACATAAAGAAGTAACCACAAGCACTGAATAATTAAGAAATCAATAAACAATTCAGCATTTCTTTGATGTTCAAATGACCTTCCTGAATTAGAAGCTAAGACAGTGTATGCAATATGAAATCTTTAGCTAGCTAATGTACCAAGTAAATTTGAGTAGGCTGGTAAATTTTGATTTAACTACCTTAACTGCTTTGATAGGTTAACTCTAAAGATCATTGAATCAGTCAGATATTAGTTCAGCAAAAGCCAGATAAAAGACAGCACTTAGAAAGTAATACACATGCAGAGAAAATATCAGTGAGTTGTGGGAGGTAGGTGGAAAGCCCTGTAATGATGCTCCTTTTTTCCAAAATCCGTGATATAACCTCCTACTGCTGAAGACTGAGGTCAGGCAAAGCCTAAGGAAAGCCAACAATACTTTTTATTATTATTATTATTATTAATAAAAATATCGTCTAGTTCAGAGTTCATGTGAACAGCTAGAAAAATCTTACATGTCTGGACCTGAGGAAGGCAGGAAGGAATATGGCAATTCCACCTTTGTCCTGCAGCAAGAATGGACCAGCCTCGCCGGAGCGAGTCAGCCTCGCCAGGGTCTGAGAAGGGCTTGAACACAGAGTTACACTGGGGAAGGTAAAAGGGGAGGTTACAGGTTCTTTTTTGTGGCAAACCACCAGTCTTTTTATCAGAGGTGCTTTATATGCAGCAGTACGCTGTAGATAGATAAATATACAACAGTTGGAAGCTGATTTTTGTGACTGGGGTCAAAAATGTCTGCCTCTACCGAATGAATCTTCTCCTCTCACACCATCTACCTGCAGCAATCTTGTTAGGGTCACTCTGTGGAGCAGCTTTGCTGCCTCCTCGCTTATGTATTCCAGCCCAAATCCAGCCCGGCTATTCTTCTGTAGCTGGGCATAATATTAAAGATTCAGCTCAAGGACTCTGAGGCTCTATAAATTGCTGAGTGCCTTTGGCATGCAGGCACTCTCAGTTTTCCACAGAACAAACCCAGATCCCCCAGGAGTATAAATGAAATCACCCCAAATGCCTCACCATGTATACAAAGTCTGTCATTCACTCTATGTATCAGCTCTTTAAATGAGTCGGTGCTCCTCATACACAAAAATAATCTTTCTGAGATGGTGGCAATAGATTTTTCCGAGATAAAGGGTAGCACTGAGAATCTGTGTTCACCTTTTATCTGCCCTCTTCGTGCCGGTTGTGTTGATGAGGACTACAAAGCGGCCTGAACCGAAAGCTGGCTTGATAATTTGTATCTTGCTCTCTTACCTATCATTATAGTTCATCATTATCTTCTAAAAGATTTTCCATTGCTTCTGAAACAAGTGAAGTCAGCACTCTCTCTCTCTCTCCTTGGGAAGCAGTACAGCTGTCAGTATGCCAATCTACCCACAACATGTTACATCCATTTAACAGTTCAGAGGAAGAACTAAATGGATTTAGCTGTACTTGATCAAATTTAAGTTTATTTTTATGTTAGTTCAAATCATTAAGAACTTAAGCAATAAATGAGTAAATGGAAAATATCACTAAAAAGTGATGTTATATGAAATTAATCATGAGGATTATCAGGATTTCTAAGGACATTATGTTCATTATCAGCTCTAGGAGTACTGAAGATTATCCTTTTTCTTTTTTCCTTCTCAAGCCAATCAAATATTTTAGCACATAGGATGTTTCAGACAACAGAGTAAACAGAGGCAAAATGGATTACCTATGAGGTACCTGGTTTGGCCTAGGAAGTCTGAGTACAAACCATGACTGTGAGCTACTCATTACTGAGAACTCCCTAACGGTTCATTGATTATGTAATCAATTTCAATAGAGATTGATTGTATAAGTAATATGCCCTCAAACCTACATGCCATTTACACCTTTTATTCAGTATCTCTTAAGATTAAACCAAATATTAATGTAAGTCATAAATCAAGAACTCAGAAGTCAATGAGTTCTCTGCTCATTGCAGAGAAATAGCTAGAAACCCCTAGAAACCTAACACAAATTTACTTAAGCTTAAAACACTAACATAATCTTGAAACTTGCTTAAGAATTATTGTGAACTTATTTAAACTCAAGTTCAATGCTGGGATCATTGTTCTTTTGTGGAAAAAAATGCTTTAATCCTTATGTTTGTACCCCAAAAGATAAGAATTTCAGCAACGTATCAAAATAAACTTGCATGTAAATGACAAAGTCTGAGTCATGCATCAGATGCAATAACTGGAGAGACATGCCTGTGAAAATTGGCCAGCAGTTACTTCCAACTATGCACAGAATCAAAATCCCAACAGTAGTGCAAGTGTATGAGCTGTGTACTCAGGCAGTCAGTTCATAAACAATCTGCTTTGTTGGCAGTATAAGTAATAGCATAACAATAAAAAAAAAAAAAAGTATAACAAAGCCAGATTGCAATGGAAGATGAGCTTCTGACTTACCAGCATTTGTACAGAACAGTGTAAACATCAACGCTCCAGCCTCTGTTCACTGTCATAAATTTCCATCCTTGTCCCTGCCTTATATTTCCACCTTTTGACCACATAATGAGGTTGACTGGAGCAAATTACATTTGACAGAGAATTTTCTCTGACTTTGGAAAATACAGAAAAGGTTATATTACCCACTGTGACCCTAGAAATCTTTGATTCTGGCTTTTGACCTAAACTTTTTGATATCAAAGTGATGTATTAGGAACACTGATGAATATGAAAATAATGGTATATGTTAGTACTGCTATTAAGTAAGATATTGGCTGGTGTTAATTAGATCTGTGATGACATTTTCTACACTGATGAGTTCCAACTCCCATGAAACAAATGTCCATGGATTTTGTTAGAGCATTCACAGTTGGTATCCAGCTCTTTCCCCTTGATTGCCAAGGCACTCAATACATCTTCTGCCACAGCTCAGCTGTATTTATGTGAACAGACCACTGTTTATCGCTTTCCCAACAGGTGACTGAACCTGGAAGCTCCAAATCGAGAATTTCTTTGGATTTTGAGCATGACAGCCAGCCAACCTTCATCGTATTCACATGTCTTTGAGCCTTATTTTGCTCACCGCTATTCCATTGTCTTACATGTCCAGGACAAACACCAAGATCATAGCTCTGCATTGGCCACTTCCACTCAGCTGGTGTGGGTTGCAAGCCAAATCTGACTTTGTAATATTTGTTTTCACTGAAGAGGAGAAAAATGTGAACGGTTCAGATTTCCACTAAAGTATTCTTTCTTCTCTGAGTCACTGTTTTTCCTAGTTTAATTTAAGCGTAAAAGGTTACATAAAGAAGTACTGGAAGTCTAGCAATGAAGTTATAAAATGACAGAATCAATTTGCATTTTAAGAAATAAATCATGATGTAAATTGGTATTAACAATGGTACCACAGGTTTTGAGGAGCTGCTAATATCTAGTAATAATTTTTCACACATTTTTCAATAAATAAATAAATAAATAAATAAATCCTCAGCTTGAAGGATCTCAAAGCAAAAAAAAAACAAAAAAAAACCCCAAACCAGAAGACCCTGAATAGGAAGGCAGCTGACATACAGGATGTTATTCCTTCCTGAAAAAATAAAGTGTTTAGAGATACAACAGCAGAAAACCCAATGGCTATGAAAAGTGTTGTGACTTTTTCAAATATGCTCACTTATAGCAGCCAATATCTTTGTTATCAGATCTTTGGACTGGGACTTCTGCCATACACGTATATTGGAATAGCCTGTTTACCACAGGAGGATTAAACACAGATTTCTGTTCTTGTGGCATTTGTCACTTACAGTACATGCGGCGTTTAGGTATTCTAAATCTGAACTCCAATGCAGCAAGATGATGGACATCTCTTCTTAAGTAGCTCAAAATTTCTAAGATACAATAGTTTAATTTCAATGAGCTCATTGTTCATCCTTAAGAATTTTGGCATAATTCACAAACACTTTTAGACATAAGCCAGGGTTTAAATAATGAAAAGTCAAAGAAAAACATGATCTGTTAATAACAACAAAATGAATTTGCCATCTCTCTTCGTGAAAATGAAGAAAAACTGCAAATTGCTTTCTAGTCTATTCAACAAACTCGTTATAATCAACCATACTACTCACTTCTGGTAGGCAGCAAGAAAGTCTAACAAAATATTATGCCCCACACAGACGGAACTTTAATAGAAACCCAACAGAGAGAAGGGAGAGTGGAAGGCCATCACTGATAGTTGTCAGGACCGCTGGTTCTTCCATAAGACTGGAGAACAAAGAAGAGGCGAGAAGCATTTTTGCTATCAGATACTCATTTAACAATTCTAGCAAAGAGCAATTCTCATTCACGTCATCTGCTTCTGCTGTGAGAGTGGCTCTGAGAATGCAGCCATGGGGAGGCATGTTTTGATCAAGTCCGCTGCTTTCCCCTTCAAAGCAAATGAGATAATGTGGCTGTGGAACAGCACCTTTTAATCAGATCAGCGGGATTCCATTGAAATGAAGTACAATGCAGCTGCAAGTTAGTATTTCCCTAAAACAGGTGTACACTTCTCCCTTTGAAATTGTGAACACAGCCCTCGTCCCTGTATCCCAAACTAGGCTTCAGCAGAACTGTGCTCAGCATTGTCTTTTACTTTTTGCCCTTTTGTCACATTTTCTTTCTGTGCAAAGGAGATTTATATATGTGCCAAATATACCTTTAACTAGCATAAGTTAAATGAGTTTTGGGTATTTTTTGCAAAACGGGAAAGCAGGTTGAAAGTTAAATCAATTCCTTGCCTCATTTGCCCTTATAGTTAGTTTCACCTTATGCCTGAACTTAAAAGGAAACATGGTAGAGGATTGTGTTATCAAGTAGAAGTTGATCAGAAATAGATATTTTGGGAAAAAATGGGCTGATGGACTGATGTTAACGCCTACACAGGCCTATACTCTCTGTTGCTAGTTAATAAATACTGTATTGTTAGCTATGTTCCTCCCCTCCCTTTCATGTATACTGCATAACAGATTAATTAGCTGTAGCTGATGCAGTTGTGGACAGTGTAATGATCACAGAGTGTAGCGTGCAGCTCCTGGAAGTTTGTCTAGGAATAAGAAAGTACTAGCTACTGAGAGAACAGAGAAAAATCCAGAGGTGTCTACCAGGTTGAACACAACTGGGGAAAAAGGAAGGATGGTCACCTTATCTGTCTTAGTCTCTTTTAGAACTGATTTTTTGAGATTCCCTTTTAGGGAATGGAAACAGGATGGAGCTTTCAGATGTTATGGCTCTGTTTACACATGGAGAAGGACTGGTGGGAGATGTGGTGGTCAGAGGCCGTCTTGGGCTTAGC
>NW_008795018.1:3821830-3825405 GCF_000699145.1 Aptenodytes forsteri
TGAGGGGAGACCTCATCGCTCTCTACAACTCCCTGAAAGGAGGTTGTAGCGAGGTGGGTGTCAGTCTCTTCTCCCAAGTAACAAGCGATAGGACAAGAGGAAATGGCCTCGAGTTGCACTAGGGGAGGTTTAGATTGGACATGAGGAAACATTTCTTTACTGAAAGAGTGGTTAAACCTTGGAACAGGCTGGGAAGTGGTTGAGTCACCATCCCTGGAAGTACTCAAAAGACATGTAGATGCAGCGCTTAGGGACGTGGTATAGTGGGCATGGTGGTGTTGGGTTGACGGTTGGACTCGATGATCTTAGAGGTCTTTTCCAACCTTAATGATTCTATGATTCTAAACTCAGGTGACGTGAATACCTCTTCTGCTGATTTGTCTTATACAAGGAAGCTTCGCATGATGCATCTCTCCATATGTGCAGATAGTGACTTACTGCACAGCTGGTGATTTTTGCAGTCCTTTGGGTATGAAACACAAGACTAGCACCAGCAACACAGGCTGAGGCTTGGGACTGCAGAATCAAAGGGGTAGGAACCAGTGTGTACCATTTCCATTGTCGTATGAAGGGCAGATCAGAAATTTCTCATCTCTGTAGAATGACAAACACCTTGCAACAGCCGTGCCTGAGTTTCACATCCCCAGCAGCAGAAAATGGTTCTTTACTTAAGAAATTTAACAGCATGATAGTTTTATCTCAAGAGGTATAAACTCCGGTTGTGCTTCCACTTAAATTTATGGCCGAAAGTTTAGAGACTAATAGAATGGAAAACATGAGTGTCTCAAACTTAAATTAGAAAGCTGGCCTTCGCAGCTGGGAGTTCAGAAAAATCTCTATTCAACAAGCACAGCAATGTCGTATAACATCCTCTTGTACTGGGTACTCATCATCTCATTAAATAGAAACGTAAAATGAGCAAGCTATTGCAAAAAAGTAAGGAAATAAGTCAGTGGTGTGCAGTCATTGTAATATGTTTTTTCAATTCCTCACTGAGAGTATTGAAAAATAGTAAAGTAGAACACGTTCATAGAAAGCATAACATAGCTGAATGGTTGTTTCCTCCTTTCTTTATCACTCCCAGGTGAAGGAACACTGGAGGTGGACATTGGTGAGATCTTGAGAAATAGGTGGATTATAAAATCTTTGGAGCCAAGAAAGCTGATACATTCACTACTGCCCATAAAACTATGTTTTCAGTTAAATGGAAGGATCTGTTGAACATATTTTATTAAAAAGAACAAGGAGGTATGGGAGTGGGAGTGTATTAAAAATGAAATAAATGGTCTCTAGTGAAAAGGCAGAGCTGAGGACTTTCTTATGGGAATGTACGAGCTTAGAAACTTGTATTAGATAGTGGTTGCTTCAGCCCACACATGGGATCCTAAGCTCATCCGGATATTCCATAAAGGGGGATACTTAACTTGAGATACAAGCTCGATATACCTACAACAGACCCACAGCTAATAGCTGTCGGTTTTAAAGCTCTGTTTGACTTGAAGCAGGGTTTAGAAAAGAATACTTATTTCTTATGAAGCTTGTATTGGAATTTTGTATGTTAAATTAACTTTATTACTCATGGATTTTTAATTTAAGATTTTACATCCTCTATATTTTTTTTTTTATTAGACTCCTAGTTTACTTTAACCTTCACTGCACCTCTGAGGCTCAAATGTAATGACTGTTTTTTGAAGCTTCTCTCCCAATGTAAATGATTTTATGGCACAAGAGTAAGAAATATGTAGAAACTCAAAATGAAAAATATTTAGGAGAAGATATCTAAAAGATAACAGATGGGAAGAAAATAAGTAAAATTAAATGTAAAAAATATGAGGCTCCAAATCAACCTTATTCCTGAAAAGCAAGAATAAGTTTGGTTAAAGAAAGGAACTCCTTATAATAAAACAAAAGAGGAAAGATTTATCTGATTGAGCTTCATACAGAAGTTTCAGCTAGTAACTCTAGTCTCTTACAGTTAATGGGAAGAAACAGGCAACTCTGAGTATAAGCCTCTGTAGAGGTTAACATCAGTCTATCGGTCCATTTTTTTCCCAAAATATCAACTTCTGAACATCTACTTGGTAACACAACGCTCTGCCATGTTTTCTTTTAAGTTCAGGCATAAAGATGAAACTAACTATAAGGGCAATACATTTAGCATATTTTAAATGCATATTTCAAGGTGAAATGAATTGTCATCTTTGTGTGCAAATTTTTCTTAATCAATTATAAAGGAAGTCTGGGAGGTTAGCTCAGATTTAGGTGTCTAATTTTTAAGTGCCTACATTAGGACAGATAAATCGTGTCCAAGCCATTCGAATATATGTTAATGACAAAATGAAGTGGAAAATTTAGTAGAAGACACTTTCAGAATATGCTTTGGGGAATCATAGAGTATACTGGGCAGATACCTAGACTAAACCACATTGACTGAGAATCTGATTCAAAATCCACTGTAATCAGTGAAAAGATCTGAAATAGCACTGGCTTCCAGTAAATGACAAGTAAAACTCTTATCTATTTCAAAAGACATTTAGAAACATCCTTTCAACTCCCAGGAGAAATTAGTGCTGAGTCCTACTAGACTTAGTCCTTGTCTAAGGACTTGTATTTCTACCCTTTTCTTCCCTTCTCCTCCCCACTCACAGATGGATTCTCTTATGTTAACTCTTTCAGTCCTCTGCTTTATACATTTTGGCTGTTCCCACTCAACCACATCATATCCTGTTTTCTTGCCCCTTCCTTTCTTCTTTATTTGTTATTTAAAGATACTATTTTGCTTCTGTTCCTAAATTATTTTTTTGTTTCTTTTACTAATTTCCAAATAAATTTAGGGGAACCCAAATAATTTTAGCTTGGATTTCCTCCAACAGTTCCATCACCTCTTAATCACGTAATTCCACTAAGGCCTTTATCTCACTTTTTTATCTATGCAGTAAACAGCCTTCACATAGATGCACACACCATGCAGACACAGATAGTTTTTAAATTCCATCACTTATGCAGTCACTAGGTTTTTCACTTTAAATATGAAAACAAGAGAAATTTCAAGCATGTCTCTGAAAGCAAGATACTTTCAGGACTTATTTTGGTACTCCAAAGCTAACTGCATTGCACCCAAAAACCCTTTCCAGTTCAATTTGAGAAGGACAGACTAGCCCCACGCACAAACACAGACACACACAGATGCACACCTTTTCCTCCCTCCAGAAAACAAACCTGCAGTGTAATGGGACCAAGTGGGCAAATAAATAATGGAATGTAATTTATTTCTAGGTGAGAGTCCAAAAGATAGGCAAACATAAGTCTATTAGCCGCACTGCAACAAATCATCTACTCACTGCAGTACAGCAAGGGAGCTTTTCAAATACCTACTACTGCTTTATATATTTCTATAGGAATTCCAGGAAACACAAAGCAGTCAATTTCCAATAAAATTCTACTTTCCACCCTTTCCCCCTCCACTTTTTCTGCACGATTTCTTTTCCTAAAAGAAAATCTGGTGAGGGGTCTGGAGAACAAGTCTTATGAGGAGCGGCTGAGGGAACTGGGGTTGTTTAGCCTGGAGAAGAGGA
>NW_008795018.1:3825602-3842429 GCF_000699145.1 Aptenodytes forsteri
ATGGTGGTGTTGGGTTGATGGTTGGACTCGATGATCTTAGAGGTCTTTTCCAACCTCAATGATTCTATGATTCTATGATTCTATGAAAAAGGTGCTAAGAGCTGACAAACAGGCATTTCCTTTTATTTTTTTCAAAAGACTAAATTAATTTTGTGATAACAGAGTGAACAATAAAGATTCTTCCTACACACATGCTCTAGCATATCTGATCTTTTTATATCTAATGGATTGGTCCCAGTACTCTAACACATGGGGAGCAAAGGGCAGATCTCCCAGTATGCCACAGTTTCACACAGTGATAACATAAGATGGACAAGATATATCCATAGAAGTGTATTTTAAATTATTGGTAGATATAGATAGATTTTAAGAATGTGTATAAGCCATGTAGATTTTCAAAAACAAATCTAGTGCTTAATAGTGACAATTTAGTGCCCTGTGATGTCCTCTCTTTTTTCACATAAAACCACATCACTCAAAAATCAGATGAAATTAAGCTTACTATAAAGGTAACAGTTCAATATTTGAGTGTAGCTATCCCAGATTACTTGGCTGAGATTTCCAAAAGATATGTCAAATAGCAATAGCTGTAATGTTTCTTTTCATGAGTGAACAGTCATATATCACCAAGCTCATTTCACATAGACCGAAGCAATTCACTGCTCTCTCAGGTCCTGTTTGAAACAGTCATCTAGAAAAGAAGGATCCTATAGCCCATTGTTATACCACTGAACTCACAGACATTCAGTCAAGAAATTCTGCATTGAATTGTTAGATCTATCCGAGAAGAGTTACTCACTGAGATAGAACGACGAAGTCATCCAACCTGGGGAATAAGCCTCAAACTTGACAGCACCTTTTCATTAATTACTCTTATTCTGTTTTGATGGTCTTGACACCGTTTCATATTTTCTGACTTGACTAAGTAGCGATTACAAGGCCCCCATGAAGTTATTAAATGTGGTACATACAGTAGGTTTAGTTTATCCAATGAAACATTATTCTTAATTTTTTTATATAATTATTATTCTATTCAGATAAACAACTCACTAATCTTCTGGTATGGGCTCTGTAATTAGTTTAATATCGCATACCTATTAAACTAGGGAAACATATAGAAGCCTCCCTCTTCAAGGGTGAATAGGTGAGCACAAATAAGAACATTCTCCTCATTTATCTTCATGTGAACCTCCCAAGAGATCAGAGTTCCCAATACCTCAATTTGCAGCTCCAAACTCAGCACTAATGTCTGAAACATGGACATATTAGTATAAAATGCTTTGCAATGGCTTGCATGTTTTATCTTTGAACATATGGTTAACATGTCTTTAGACCTTGAGTTCCAGAGCAGGATGATTGATTTTTTTTTTTTTTTTGTTTTATTTTCAGTAGCACAATAAAACATTCAAAGGGCAAGTCTATGCTTATCACAGCTGGGCAGTGTGTAGAGGTTGACATGATCCTAAGGCTTCCAATTCTCAAATTTACTTAGTGCTAGCCACAGGTGCATAAGAACTGCAATTTGTGTAAGCCCCAAGAGAACTAATTATGTGGTAAGAAGAATGCACATTTTACTGTGTAGCATACAACACAGAAAAATTACCATGCATCAGGCTTTTGAGACAGAAGAACTTTAGGCAGGTAATAGGTATAGTTGTCCATGGGTTTATTCTAAAGTGAACTCCCTTGAAGGTTTATCAAAACTAACACTTTATTTTTTATTTAAATATATCTTCATATTTTAGAATTTTGCATCTGAAAATGCTCTGAATCCAACTACCATATGAAGGTCTTTTACAAAATCTCTAGCTTCAACAGACAATTATATTTGTTCCTTTTACTAGCAATGTTAGGCAAAGGTTAATTTTACAAGAAGTCAACAGCTCTTTGCTGCAAAGTGAGTGTCCAATGACACTAAGAGAGACTAACTGGCTATTTGGAATATCTTCATGTACAAAATTAATACAAAATGTCATATTATAGTAACAAATGAGATGAAAACTTGAATTAACATTGCTCATACTCATGTAATCATCACTGCTATAAATAAGTATAATCTAAATGTATGACAATTATGGCTTCAGGAATCAGTATTGCACACCACTGAATTTGTTAGGCAGTCTTTTTTCCATTGTCTTTTACTTGTATTTTGCATTGATGTGTGTGTAAATGTATATTTTTTACTTACGTGGAAGATCTGAATTACAGATCTTAGAAAGATTTGGCTGCTTTCACCAGAAGTCTATGAATGATGTGGAGATGGCATATAGAAGCACAGGTTGGAAGCAAAAATGTATAATATGGTCCACGGTAATGGAGCTACATGAAGGAAAAAATCACATCAATTTAAAAATAGCTTGTTCGTCAGTAAATGTTTTCGTGGAAACTGATTCAGAACATGAGAGGGTTTTCCATATCTTACCTACACTCCACAAGAACGCTTGACTGAAGCATGGTCAGCTAGTTCATCTTTGATGCTAAAAAACCATCCCTGAGTCAGAGCTTAATGTGTTGTAAGAGCAGACACAAACCTGGATCTGCTATACAATAGGAAAATGGTCTATGGTTTTGGAAATACACGTTAGGAAGGAGCAAGAAAGGAGAGATCTGAATCTAGTTCTTGGGGTTGCAGAAACACTAGAAGGTTTTCATGTCATTCAAACATATTTTTGAAATTTATGTCAATCTATTCTTGTTTCCTGCCTAAAAGGCTACAGTAGCTTTCTCATTCTAGCATACAAAAGTCTATGGCAACCACAAGTCCATCATCTGAGCCTAAGGCCTTCTACAGAATACCATCCTCAGAGGTCCTAGACAGATAATCTCTTTCTCTCTCTTTCCTGTAAGAGCAAGGTTTAGCTGACAATGTGTTTTCTTTGTCTGTATATTTTTAGTGAAGACATGCTCTAGGTTCATTTATTAACTGATCTAGCTACACTTTCTTGCTAGGAAGTTTGGGTATGCTGAGGAACATTGAATTAGTATATAAATAGGCTTACTTGTGGCTACCGTTGAATGGAAATTGGTCATTCTGATGCTTGTCCTAAAATCAGGAGCTGAAACCATGAAAGTTCACTTTGGAAGGTATTCTGATTAAGATATTGGCATTAAGATGAACAGTATCTGGCTGTACAGAAGAGCTGATGATGTTGTAGTTGATGATGCCTGGGACTGACTTCAAATACAAGATCTTTAATACAGAGATAACTCTACCACCTAAAAACACCCATTCAGAAACCTGGGGAAATTAAATACTTCCTTTCATGTGCCTTTACCAGTCTATCCTTCTCCTGAACATACTGAGTTCATGTGCAAAACAGAAAACTTTCCTAGGAGTAAAAGAAAGCAGGTCATGCATTCAAGTAATATGACAATAATCTCCCTGGCCACTTTCTTGGGCCGTAGATCTTTATCTCATTTTCCGTATCTGTCAGGATGGGTGTATAAAGAACAAATGTACCTGTGGCTCATCACAGCCCTGCTTTCTCTTCTGGAACACCCCACTCACAATTTGCCATCAGTCTATGACTCTGTGAAGTCCTAGTGTTTGGAAATGGCATGACTGAAAAGGTCCCAGACCTCTACAGGAAGTTCCTGCTCAGTCTACAGAAACACGGACCATCACCTTTGTGCTACTCCATCTGGAAGGCATGCCTCTATCTCTACCACCAGTCCTAGTAGGCTATTGCCTCTTGACAAATGGTAGCTTCAGATGTTCAAAATTCAAATTCGGCTACAACTGTAGCTAGGGCTACAATAGCCTTAGGGGCACTTATTCCAACAATTTCCTGAAGTTCAATTTACTCTGCATTAAAGGAGCAAAATGTAAGATCCTTTAACGTAATCCCAGGTATGAACACTACCCCTGCAAGGTAAGAAACCATTTCCTCTTTTTCTTCTGCCACAAAGTCAGCTGTGCAGTCATTCAAGAGTTTTCACCACCAACAAATTTTCAAACCCCTGCACGAGTTCACTGCCTTTTTTCTGAGAGCAGGGATAACATTTTATTACTTTCTTCTTTTCAACATATATGTATTTATTAAACAAGTGCCCTCACCTGGGTTTATAAATATGTCTAATGAGGCTGATCTTTGGCATGCCTAGTCCCTAGTTCATCAGCAGATACTAGGAATACCCTTCCCCTGATTCTGCAATTTCTACTCTCACCTTGTTCCACTTACACAATACATATTCGAATCAGATCCTTGCTGTGTCAGTGCAATAAGCAAATACCTTCAGAGAAAACCTAAAACATCTTCTGAATCTTTTGAGGATTAGAAAGACTAGTAAAATGACATTTTATTCATGTTTAACCCCATAAGTGATTTTGACCTTTCGTGGTGGATTTGCTTAAGGAGCCTGAGTCATATCTCAAGCTGTACATTGTTCTGCAGTTTCACAGTGCGAGGGTTGATGCAAACATTTTCTTCACCTTCAGTGCACACAGATTTTCATCCACAGTTTTTTACTCTTGAGTCCCAGGTTAAAACCAAAACAAATGTTTAAAACAAAAATAGATAGGTCTGAGTTACCCAGGATTCCTGATACCAAGCTGCCTATTTTGATGCAAAAGCAAACAGCTAAAAGGAATATATATCTGAGTCATGAATATGTAGGCTAATCTCATGGTTTGGTCAGCATGATACTGTTCAAAACACAGAAACTGGTATACTATAGGTATCATGGCAAAACAGAAAAGTCCAGTTTATCAAAGGTAAAGCTGAGGTCACAATTCCTATCAAATAATTCTATTAGAAGAGATTTGCTTCTGGTTTCTGTTTATGAGTTAATTAAGAGGTATATCTAATTTTCTCCATATATCTTTAGGTAGGGATGTGACATAAAGTTTCTAAGAATAATTACTTGTGAACCATTTGTTGAGTATTTGAAATTCAAAACAGGAATCATATTGAATTGAAGTTATGTTGACACTGCTGTTTTTGCCTGATTGGAAATGTGAATTATGTTAGTGAACCCACTTTACTTTACTCTTCTCTTCTATTAGCTAAGTATTATCTATTTCCACAAAAAATCCAGCCAGAAAAGGTCATACTTACAGATAGTGAAGACATGTTACAAAGGGAAAACACAGACACTGCTGAAGACGATCTGCTTCTTAAAGCAGGTATGTGTTATTGTCTCTAAGTTTTGTTTTATTTTTTCAGCTGCAGTTTCACCCATATTTCACACAATTCTAGTTACAGATGCAGGATTCCAAAAGCATCTGAAAATGAAAAGAGAAAAAGGGACAACCAACAGCAGAAACATTTTTTCTAACACCTTGCATATCAACATCTCATTTCAGCATTGTAAAATTATGATTCACATCTTGTGGCTAATTTGGTATTTTTAAACGTTTCTTCAGATTTCAGTTAATGTCTTCTCATGTCAAGAAAGCAGGTGCTCAGCAAACAGACTCTTCTGAATGAAGACTGGTATTAATTCCCTCTCTGCATTCTTTCTGGGATCAAAAGATGGACTTCAGCCACTCTGTTCAGTTCCAGACTTCTAAATTTGGAAGGAGATCACACTTTTACTGTAATATGAAGTTGATGACATTCATACTGTAATCCATTAAAGGTTGAGCTGAACCATCAAATTCATTTTGATTGTAATCCGAAACACTTCAAATCCAGTTCTCCGTAAGGGAAATTTAAATACATTGTCAGTCAAGATCTGCAGCTCTTCATGTGTTGTTAAGAGATCTCAAAAAAAAAAAAAAAGAAAAAATTATTAGAGAGAACATATGACATTTTTACCAGTTAAGAATTAATTTGAATAGCTGGTTGAAATGCATTACAGCTGTTTTGTAAGTTTTTGAAGTTCTTCACCTTACACAACATAAAATAAACATTCAGCTTCTTTTTTATTGTTTGCTCCTATTGATTTTTTTTTTTCTACAAACACACGAGCTCTTGGTTAACATTTTACATTAGTATCCCTAATTACACTGTTCTGATCAGCATGTAATTATTCTGTGGATAAATGCAAATTTGGTTTTCTGACATTTAACTTTGTGCACTAGTGAAGTTAAAGCAGCTATTTATTTACAATAGCATGGCACACATTATGCCAGGAAATCTAAATCACACTCAAGTTCAAATGTTAACAAGGGATTAGAAATATTCATTAAATGTACAGGAATGGAGGGTAATTCAAGGTGGTACTGTATACTACTTCAACAGGAAATGCAGGAAATATTGCTTAATGATTGTGAGACAATCATTTAGACATAATTTAAATGTCCAAACTTAAGATCTCCCAAGGCATAAGAACCTGAATGGTTAATAGGGTGATTATTATTAAGAGCTTGCTATTATGAATGCCGGAGGTTCATTTAGAACATGTGAAGGTCATTGAAATTCAGAAGTACATATACTTGTTAAAATAGTTTTTTGTCACTATACTATATTTAAGAGTATTTTTATCCTACTCCCAAAAGTCTGCCAGTACTAGATTTATGATCTGGAAGTTCCAGGACTTCTAAAACCATCTACAGAAAAAACAAAGATTTTAAGCATAAATCACCTGTAAGTCAGCAGCATATTTGTGTTCATGTTTGCCCTGTTTCTTTGGATTTCAACCGGGCTGAGTTTTTAAGGACATTTTAAGAGGTTTTAAGGATTTTTTTTTTCATTTTCAATACCTTTTCTGTCAGTCAAATCTGTTTAAGTCTAGCTGCCCCCTTTCCATTCACTAATTCATAATTCTGCTGAAATCAAAGGTCATAATCCTAACAGACTAATTTATCTCCACTCCATTCTTACTGGGAAAACAAACAAACAAACAAAAACAAACAAACAAAAAACAGTGCAAACAAAAACCTTCCTGATGATTTCATATGTATGAAAACTGAGAGCACTTTTCTAGTCTGTTTGGAGTGGATGTTCAAGATGAAGCAGAGAGGTGCAAAGGGGGCGAGTCACTGCATTGTGTGGGATCTTGTATGTTAATTTTCTCTCTTCATATACCAGGAATTTGACTGAGAATTTAGCTCCAGTGACACCAGCTACTCCAAAAAGAAGAAAAATACATCTAATACCTCCTTCCTGCTCTCATCTTTACAATGAGAAGAAGAGAGCATGTATTAGAATTTAGTTCAAAAGTAGTAACTACAGCCCTCATGTCCCTGAGTTCAACAAAGGCTCCCAGAACTCTTAGTTCAATAGAAATTTGCACAAATAAAGTAGTTCACTCACATTTCAAACTGGACAACAGTCTTTAATGTATAACTCCCTAAGGAGGTTCCCTTTTTGCAGTCTCCCAACCTCCATGGCACCATGAAAAGTTTTGGTGCCTTAAGAAAGATCATTGTTTCTTTTATACGGTTCTTTAGAGCTAACAGTGTCTGTTGGTTTTTCACAGAGTATTGAGCTGAGCAGAGGGAGAAACAGCAGCAATTGTGTCTATACTAATGAATTAAAAGAATCCACAGAACTTTCCCCTGCTCTGGAATTCAGTTACCTCTTCCATTGAAACTGAGAACGTAGTCCCTTGAATGGTGTAGCCTGGGACATTTATGGAAGTCCATATTTGGAAGTTAGCAGAGACCTGGGGTTATTCTCAATAAGCAGATTGGCCATAGTCACCTAATTTTAGAAAGTAAGAGCTTAGCAGTTCAGACTCGAGCATTTCCAAGGCAGTTATCCTTGTTCCGAGTGAACAAACACAGCTTCAATTTACTAGCAGAAAAATAGCTCCTCTTGGGCTGTGACACTCTGGGTCAGATGAAACTCTCTGAAAGGAGAGGGTGCATCTTCCCAAGGAGCACTGTGGCACACTTAGTTTGGGAAAGATTATGGAGTATATGGAGAACCCAAAATAGACTGTGACAGCCAAATATGGCCCATCAAGTATGAGTATGGTTCCGAAGAAAAGCAGAGAAAAAGCATTCGGCAAAGTCTTGGAAATGGCAGAATGGGGTTTCTTGGGATGTTGCCTTTCAGGAAAAGGTGGAAGATCAGCCCTATAACTGTCTTCACCTTGGGGGTTCCACCTCTTATGAATTAATAGTAATTCTTTCTATAGACATTTTTTTTTTGTTTCTTTTTAATCTCTCAGAATGTAAGGCAGTCTAACTAGTAATATTAATTACAACATTAGGTGACTCACTCTCTCCCATTCTCATAACTGTCATTTCAGTGATATAACTTAAGAACTTTATTACCTTAATATTTCTCATTTATCACAGATTGCTATACAAACGTACAAGCTAGGGAAGGCAGAAACAAATCATGCCAAAGAATTCTTCTAAGATCCTTTCCCAAGACTGATTTTTTTCTTTTTTTTTTTCAAAAAAACCTAAGCAAATTAGTTGAAATTGCTGAATATCTACATGAGATTTTCCCAGCTTCAATATTTAACAACAAAACAAAAACATTCCTTTTATAATCTTGCACAGAAAAGTATCAAGAGATACCAATTATGCAACTATTTTTGCAAGACAAGAATCTGGTACTTTTTGTCATGGTGAGGTGTCATTTTAGGGCCAGATTTTTCAACTGCAATATGTATTTTTGAGGCACTTGGAATCCATCTGCCCTGCCTATAGAGTTAAACAGCAGCATGAGGAACATTAAAAGGGCAATCCAAAAATCCACCTTCTGAGCTAGCCACTGACCAAAAGGAAATATTGGAGGCCAGGACAAGGGCAGGATTTGAGGTCCCACTTCCTTCTGGAAATGATTTTCAGGATCTAAGGCCCAGAAGCCTCTTCAGAAGTTGCCACACAGTGACCAGAGCAAAAGAATAACCTGGTGGCCTACTAAGAATGCCTGTTTAGGAAATGGCAGTCTCTTTGTCTTCTATATCCTGCCTCAGGGATTGTTTTATTACTTTTGTATTTAAAAATAAATTTATAAAATGCCTTAACGTTCTTGGTAGCTGAGGGCAAAACCCAGGACTTTAAGGCTGGGTTTTAAGGCTTTAAGGCTTTGCTTTCTCATGATTCTTGTAATTTTTTTACTTTTTCTATCTAGTGCAATGACTCTTTTAAAATGTCTTTGTATTTTGCAGAGTGGCATTATTTTATCACTTCTACCTATTCCTTTTTCCAGCACTTTCTGTTGCATACTATCCTATGTTTGGTACTGAGGAAACTTCCCACGTAGTTGGAGTATACAGTTTTACAGCCATTCTGGCTGAAGAAAACATTAATCCATTACATGAGAGATGGGAGCAACCAGTACAATTATGTTTTCCTTGCTTTTAAAGAAATGGCCTCTGTTAAATTTCTGTGGTAAGTCCATAACTGTTGGTGCATGGTAGGTATGTCTGGGAGTTCTTTCCAGATTTGATCCCTCAGTCAAAAGTTCACATAGGGTGGAATTAATTTGACTAAATACAGGCTTCTTATGCTACCTGAGATGCACACTGCCAGCATGTATGCCAAAGAATTCTAGTGAGCCACATAGGCTCTAGCATATAGGATTCATTTAGTCAAAGGAAGATGTCTACATCTGAATTGATCTTCAAAAGCTCCCTTATATAGCCTTTTGGAAGAAATGGGCACTTCTGAAGCCTAATTCATTACATTCTAAGGTAGACATCTAGATCAGCTTAATAGATCAGCTTAAAGACATCCTGAGAGTGGTTTTGGTTTAGGTTTGTTTTTTTTTTTCTCCCCCAATTTATGTTTAAGAAGCCATATACAACAAGCTTCCATGTACATCTCTACAGTGTGCATGCCTACATCTGTAAACGGGACAAACTCCAGCCTTGGCTTCTGGAGCTGGTTCTTCAGCAGCAGGATGCCAAGTGCCCAGGCTTGGGCGTGTGCAGAAGAGCTCTAGCAATTTATAGAGTCAAGCCTAGAGGAACCTGCACAATTCAGACAGCAACTGACCCAGATGGTTTTTGACAGTTCATGATTTCTGAGTTAGGGGACCTCAGGTTACTTAACTCTTGTTTTAGATGCATAAGTCTTTCACTGTATGTACCCTGCATATGCTCCCACAAAACCTGATCACAGAATCCAGAAAGCTGGTCTTTAAGTGCTAGACAAAGTACAACTGATTTCATCTACCCCCAAAAAGCTTATTTTTGTGGAGGCTTTCTCGCATCTTTGATTAAAGGTGTATTGCTGTTCATTTGCGAGATGATCTGAACTACCCTCCTGTCCAAACAGCACTGAAAAAATGAGGCTTTAGCAGTTACCAAGTCAGTACTCACTTTTAAATTTATTATTTGCAGATCATGGAACCAGCAGATGTTGACAACATTGTCAGAGACATTACAGGAAATCATGAAAAATTATAAAAGTTCTAAGTGGTTTTGCTGAAAGGAATAAATATATAATTAGAGTGTTATTAAAATTCAGATGTTCCAATTTTTTATTTCACAGCTATTATGACATAACCGTTTCTGGTTTACTTAGAGATACTTGAGTTCACAGACCATTGACCGAATGGCCTGCAACAGCCAGGCAGAAATCATTATGCTCTTTTCTGTTAAACTAGTTTCCACATAAAGGCATTAAGACACATTTGGAAGTGGAATAGGGCCAGCTAGGGCCAGCAAAGATGGCTGAGATGTATGGCTGAATTTTCATGTAATAAAAACGTGCAAAAGGTTGAATTATTTAGTCAGGAAAAGAGAAATATTGAAAGGGAGCAGAAGGAGGTTTTTGATACAATATAAAACATACAGCAAAAAAAAGAAGATACTGTTTTCTGGCCTGTCCCACAGTATATTAAAAAAACACATCATAAAATGAAGTAAAAAAGAAGATAAATATCCGGTATTTTATAAAAGATGCTTCTACACCAAATAGTCTCAGCAAATAGAGTTAGTACTGCAGAAAATCATGAGAGAATATATTTCAACTAGGTCTTAAAAAAAAAAAAAAAAAGATGAATATTTTAATACCCACTAATAAATTTTGAAATTATCTAATAACATTTGTAACTATGGTAGCTAAGATAATGATAAGGCTAATCAGATCTCTTGTTGTAGGGTATACTCTGATACCATGCTGCAGTCAGGAAGGAATTATTTGTATCCTGTGCAAACTATAATTTAATGCAGCTGGTTACATGTCCTATGGAGGAAGTTTTTGCTAAAACATTAGGTGAAGGCAGTACTAGAATCATTCCTTTGCACAGTGACTGTGATCTAGAATAACCAGCCTTAGCAGTGACATCTAAATTTAGTTATGGGTGAGACTGTTAAACACATTAGTGAGAATTACAGTGTAGATACTTTTTCCTTGAAAAATACACTGTTTTACTTATAAAATTGTTAAAAGAGAAATTGTTTTAATTTTAGTTTGCTTGACTTTTATGTCTTGAATTTAGACTTTTACATAAAATTTGTAGGAAAACAGTAAAATGCAAAGTAGCTATGGAGAAGCCGCATAAAACAGGAAAGATTTCAGGCTTATGCACTTTTTTTACCTTACATTCATTGTAAAACCATGGTTTCCTGGGATTTCTTATAAATATGGTGACAGCAATAGCAGCATAAAAAATGTCATGTTGATAACGTGCAAAAATCTGGAAACTGAACTGATGCTGAAAGGTAGAATTTCTACACACTTTTTCTTTGATTAAATTATGTTGTAAGCCAGATTCCAGAAATCCAGTTAATTTATCCTTTTAATTGAGGTACTCTTTCAAGTTGTCAAACTTATAACCATGCTTGTTAATTAGTTTTGCTTTTTCTCTCACTGCTGAGAAATAAGTTATTTTTACTACCTTCAGGGTAGAAGAGAAAAACAGTGATACTTATTTTTTTCCAATTTTGTAAGATTCATTATCACAGGCTGTACAAATATAATCATTCAGAAAATGCTTAGTACCTTTCTCTGGTACATATAAGACTGGTCTTGACACGCTATTGGTCTGCAGAATAACAAAAGCTAGCACTTTGTAAAATCTTTCAACAAAAATGTGAGAGTGTCCCTCTTTTTACACATGGAGAAACTGAAGGACAGGGTGGTGACGTAAGATTCAGTATCACAGGCTGTACAAATATAATCATTCAGAAAATGCTTAGTACCTTTCTCTGGTACATATAAGACTGGTCTTGACACGCTATTGGTCTGCAGAATAACAAAAGCTAGCACTTTGTAAAATCTTTCAACAAAAATGTGAGAGTGTCCCTCTTTTTACACATGGAGAAACTGAAGGACAGGGTGGTGAAATGACTCGCCAAGGTAACCGGACACACCAACAGCAGAAACGTGCCTAGAAGTCAGACCTCCCGAGTCCTGCTCCTCTGGTATACACACTTAAAGAGTCTTCTCTGCTCGGAAGATAAAGTCATCAGACAATTGGTCCTATCAAACATGTAATTTCAACCGTGTATTGTAAGTAAAAGTTTTTAAAGAAACATGTTATCTTTATTTTATTGCACTTAAATAACAATAGGGTTACATAGGAATGGGTATAATTATCAGAGAAGAAAAGCTAAAATTAGGTCCCTAGAGGCAGTTTCATGGTCTATGAAGGTGAAGGTGGAACAGGCATTTAGGTAACTATACAAAAGTCTTTGCTTTGCAAAGTAAGTCAGTAACTACTATGCTTGTAAATATTCTGTGTCACTTACTTAGGCAAAATATGTGGAAAACATAGTGAGTCAAACTGGGACTTCTCTTTTGCAAGGAGAAACATAAGAAACAGAATATATGTGCAAAACATATTGCTTTTTCTGAATAACTCCATAAATATGGATGTATTTAAAACCATGGGGAGAAAGCTTAGCCCAGACCAGCTTCAACTCAGACTTACATGCCGTGTACTGAGCATCTTGGGATGAAAAGGTTTCTGTGGAAGAAGTCGCTTTACCTCAGCAATAAGGCTCTTAGCTACAAAACATTTTCTATTTTCTCCTTGGGGGTGGGGGGCGAGGGGGAGTTCTGTTTCTTCTATACACACACAAATTATTTGGCGATAGACAAATTTACATGAAAATAGGTGGACTGGAGTTAATGAGACTTCACTTACACTTTGTGTGATTACTGATCACAGTGGGATCACAGTGTGACCTAATATGACATTACAATCACCTCTACAGAAAACAAATATAACATCATGAACATACATAACCAGAACAAGGAAAAGCAGAAACAGTCAAATCTATCAAAATCTAAACTCACTACTTATATGAGAATAACTTTGACATAAGGAGAAAATGTCATCTAAAATTCTGAATGGATGAGGAGATACAGGAGTCTGAACAGAGGTGCTTGATGCTATTTCAGACATCCTAAAGTATTTTGTCTGGCTTCCTCATGCCCCTCCAAAAGACAGAAGTCACGGTTAGGTCCTGTATTATACCTGCCACTCCTGTGTGAATGTTTTAGATGCTGTATGGCATCTAAAAAGACACCAGACACTCATGTTAGGCACCTGAATTTGTTCCCAGATTTCTGTGCAGTGCCCTGGAGAACATGCAATCAAAATATATGGAGCAAAAAAAAATCTATCTACATTTAATGGGGGGTTCAGTAAGTAAGGCTGCATCTAAATTGCTTGGTAAGTGTCTCTGTGGCAGGCTGGCAAGTCCTGGTCTCCTTATCATTCAAATCAGAGATCTGTTAGCAGTGCAGAGTGGCGGCTTTCCAGCCTGCACACCTGAGTTCCCTTTCCACAAAAGAAATTGTTCATTTTTTTCAAAGGAATATATTACTAAATTTAAGCTCTTGCCAGGGAAGGTTTAGGCAAAATGTCTTTTTACTTCATACTAAGAATGTGGCAACTGAAGTAGACTTCATAATCTGGTCTGATTTTTAAGAAAACTGTAGGTAAAAGGTTAGCAATAAGACTTGTCTGTGTGTAACATGCATGAAATTGGTATTCATTATCCCGGACTGTCTGTTGCACAAAAAGACACTGATCTAATATGTGTCAGGCCATAATATAGAGAATTGAAGATTGCTTGTGCTTTCCTCTTCGTGGCTGCTTTCTCCGTACTTTCAATCAGATTTTCTGGCAGCAACTTAAGCAGCAATAAAAGTGTAACACAAATTTCTCTTCATTTCAAACTGTTACAATAACATTAAAATTCCACACTTTGTCAGCAGTCAAATAAAGCACATAAACCTAGGTTGTGTGAAAACATTGCAAGGTATGTGAACAATAGACTGGATAAAATATAATATACATAATCTAAATAAAGGTAATTCATTGGTTAACTGTAGCATGCATCTTATGCAATCATTAATTTCAAGTTGTTTAGATAAATCACAAACTTCAACATATTTATCATCACGTAATTTAAAAACAAATAAGAAATAACAAAAATTAAATGAAGGCTATTATATATTGCTAGCAAAGGTTAATTGATGGATTTATCATATGATGCTAAAATGTATCAAGAAATAATAAATCAAATAATAATTAATCCAATTCATGTTATAAGGCACTACATTTATTCTAAATTTCAAGTGCAGTTAATCTTGAATCCCAACAGAAAATTGTGCTTCCTTTATATGTCTTCGTTAATCAGTAAGTCCAGATTTATACTGATGAAAGCAATCAAACAACATCAATCAGAAGTCCAGCAGAGTACCATCAGTAAGATAGGTATATAAACAACTATTGAAGTACTTAAATGTCAGTTACATTAAAAGTTGCTTTCCTATATGTTGATATTATACTGTTAAACTTTTTTGATTTGTTCCATATGCAGACATAAAATATCACAGGAAAATAATTTAAAAAGAAAAAAAGAAAGAAAGAAAAAGCATGTGCTTAAAACTAAACTCCTTCTAATTTATACTGAAATCCCCTGATGCTATAAATAGATAATGTATAATCCTCTTCCTGATTTACAATCAATTTTTATGTTATCCTACCAAAATGATAAAACAATAATAATCGTTGTACTCTATAAATCATACTGTTATTTTAAACTTCTTTCTCTGTGAAAGTCTTTATCTTGTGAGCTGCAAAAAATAATGCATTATCTGAAAAACTTATTCTTGGCATACTTGCATTCTTTCTTAGAGCACACTTCCTATTAGGACAAAAGCTATGTTAAAGTAGTTGAATGAATTTTCTGATCTCAGTAATAGGGCGAGCTGGAGAACAACAATTCTGGTTTACAAAAACTTGTAATATTTAACATGTTTATACTTCTACACTGGACTAAAATCTAGATAATTTAATTTTTTTTTTTTTAACAAAACAAAAATGTGCCAAAATGCATGTTTTTAAAGCAGAAGGGATCAGTTCAGCTTTACCTCCTTCTGTTTCTCCCCCTCTCTTCCATGGGCTGGTTTCTATCTCTTTTTCATCATTTTGTCATAAATGACTGGAAAGCTTGGGAACTAAAAATCTCATTTTAAAAACTTTCCCGCACTATTTTTTCCCCACAAATGTTATGGCTCAAATGAAAGAATGAATTATAAAGAAATACAGCGAGATGAAAATGTTCTGATTAGTGTTTACAGTCTCTATCTTTTAAAACCAAATAAACCATGCAAACAGTAGAAAGTTTTTTAGTGAAACTTTTAAGTAATTTGTAGTGTTTCAAGTTCCAAAAAGTGCTCTCTCAGAAGTACTTAATGTAAAATAACCAAATGATCACATGGGTACAAGAAGATAAATTATTTGCTACTTATACACTGAAACCATTGATTTGGTGAAATTTTCAATTCTTTTAAAAGTCCAGAGTACCTGATCATTCAGTCTAAATAAAATTTCAGATTTCATTCAGGACAATATTACGCATCTCGTTCTTCTCTTTTCCCCTAGGGATTAAAAACTTAAGACATGCTGAGTAGTTTATCTACTTAAATTCTTAAATATTATAACAGGTAGGACTGATACAGAATGGGAAACGAGCTCTTCCAGTCCATCCCAACACCTTATGGTACATTGCACGCGGTCTGTCTCTTGCTGTTCACCCAGAAGTTTTGGACTAACTTCAGCAGTTTGTTTCTGACAACATAACATGCAAATCCCTTAATTTACTTCTGAACTGAAATCACCTATGGGTGATTCCTTCCTTAAGAAGGAAATATTTCCATGACAGCAGTGTCCCAAGGTTCACTTGGAAAGGCAGCATTTTCAAATTATCTAATATTTATATGTAATACAAAGTTTGTTTGAATTTCTTTTCTCTGCATTCATATCCAAAGGTGGCAGAAGGATTCTTTTTTATCAAGATGCTTCCTGAGGTATTTATGCAGCAAAAGTTAATAAGCTATTTCTTGTTTTCTGCATACTGAAAATCTGAAGCATATATAATCATGGCTCAGCTTTTCCTTTGAAATTGCCGAAGCTTGTTTTTGTTTATGATCTGTCTCGAATCTGTATAACAGACTGTCCAGGCCGCACAACAGTTTGTTTTCCAGTCTGTTTAGATGATGTAGTGTTATCTGCAGTTGTTTGTTTATTTGTATTTCATCTTTAGGAGAATCTCGTATGCACCAGACAGCTTTGTCTTGATAAAACCATCTTATTAGAGCTTGGCATTCCTGTCTGAGCTTCTCCTTGTGCTTTCATTTTCTTTATTCCACAGAAAACTAAAGTAAGCCTGGCCCAGCCTCAACATTGCTTTAGTGTTATGTATACAATGTTTCTTATTATTTACAAGCTTGTTATTTTAGAACATTGCTACAGAGAATATTTTTAGCATGTTAGATATTTCCTCCAGTACTTCACTTGTAAAGTATAAGGAGTTTTGGTTTATGTTTTGTTTTTGGGACAACCAGGGGATCCGGCCTAGCCAGCACGGGTTCATGAGAGGCAGGTCCTGCTTGACCAACCTGATCTCCTTCTATGACCAGGTGACCCGCCTAGTGGATGAGGGAAAGGCTGTGGATGTGGTCTACCTGGACTTCAGCAAGGCCTTTGACACTGTCTCCCACAGCATTCTCCT
>NW_008795018.1:3843310-3848695 GCF_000699145.1 Aptenodytes forsteri
GGGAAGTGGTGGAGTCCCCATCCCTGGAGGTATTTAAAAGACATGTAGATGAGGCGCTTAGGGACATGGTTTAGTGGGCATGGTGGTGTTGGGTTGACGGTTGGACTCGATGATCTTAGAAGGTCTTTTCAACCTCAATGATTCTATGATTCTATGATTCTATGATTCTATGATTCTATGTTTAAAAACAAACATTGTTCAACTGTTAGCAATATTAATACTATTAATCAAGTTTATAAACATCTGTCTTTCTTACAAAAACTTAAGGATAAAACAATAAACCATCCTTCTATCATCAGGCTTATTTTAGATTCAGTCTTTCCTTACTGTTTGTGCAATGACAGTATGTACATTGGGAAAAAATTAAAAAAGTTAAAAAAACCCCTTTATTTAAAAAAGCCTCAAATGATGTTCAAATATTTGATAAATTAAAGCAATATCCTACTAGTTTGTAAATTACTCATCTAGACCTGGTGAAATTTACCCTGAGGTACTTAGACTTCAACCTGTTGAAGCAATAAAAAAATATTAGTGCAGGACAGTTAAGTTTCCAGATTATTAAGAGGACAAACACAAAGCTTACCTATAAGAAGGAATAGCCAGAATATTGTAGGGCTGTCATCATACTTTCAAACTCAGAAAACTGCTGGGACAGACTGTCTATTGGTAAGGATACAGAAGATAGCAAAAGGCTAAGCAACAGTCAACACAGATTTGTCAAGAACGAATTATGTCATTTCAAAGAAACTTTGATCGGTAGTAAGGGAGAAAAAGATTTGTTGTCCTATACCATAATGTAAGTAATGTATGTGACACTGCCACACATCATGTTCTCACTACAAAATGAGTGAAAATTCAACTAGATCAAAATATTGTGGGTTGCATATACAATTAGCTGAAGAACCGTACTGAAAAAGCAGGTATCATCAATAGTGCCCAAATAGAAAGCTGTGTCAAGCAGTGTTCCACAGAAATCTGTTCTAAAACTGGCACTATTTAATATTTTTATTAATTATCTGGACAGTGGAATGGAGGCAATGTTTACTAAATTTACAAATGATACCAAACACAGAGTGGATGCAAGCACATTGAAGTACAGGGTTAGAATTCAAAATTATTTACAAAAGGAGAAAATAGTATAAAGTAAATAGAGTGCAATTCAAAATGGGACAAGAGCAAAATATCACTTTAAAGTAGATATAAATAACCACAAGTACAACATTGAAATCAACGAGTTAGACAGCAGTGCTGCTGAAAAATACTGAAGAACTGTCTGGCTTGCTTACACACAGTGGGCGTCTAGCACTGTTTGATATAAGCTATGGTATTGTGTCTGCTCTCCAGCGGCAGCTCCAGAAAAGCATGTCACCCGTTGGCCTTGTGTCATACCTTGGGGTGCATGTCTCAGGTATGCTAGGGCATCTCAAATGGCCCTTGGCATCTGTGTGTATGGATAACTGAACTGAGTCTTAAATAAATATAGCCAATGGAGCCCAAAGGGCTATTTAGCTCACCTGAAAGTAAGCATATACACATCGTCAAATGAATAGCTCTACAGGCTTCATTCAGTGACATCTAGATGCCATTTCAGGAAAACACAGGTTTCTCACTGGTGGTGTGTCATACCTGGCAGTCCCATCTGGATCTTTCAGACGCATTGGGTACCTCAGATGACATTACGTACCTATCGCGGGCAGCTAAATCAGGCCTTACATTTCCAGTGACTATTGTGGATTCATATAACCCTGTATACATCTAAATACAGCATTTCGGCTGTGTGTTCCAAAGACCTGACAGACACATTTAGACATTTAGGCTTACACAGTCTGAGATGAATTCCATCCCGATTGGATGAAAAGACTCCATTTGGTTACCTCATCAGGACTAAGCTAATGTATAAGAAAAGAATGATCTAAAGAAATTTGTTATACAAATTTTTTTTCAATCCCAAAATATAAGTAAGGTTCCTAATGAAGGCTGATTTCCTTGTCCGTGTAGCAAGGACAAGAAGTACTGCGCCTAAATTGTAAAAACTTAGATTTAGTTTAGGCATGAGTTAAAACTTTTGATCTGTACAGATGGTGAGGATTGTCTTGGAATATTGTGGAATTTCTATCAGTGGATGTTTCCTAAAACAAGTTAGAATAGCTACCATGAATGATTTGTCTAGTTTATCCTGTCTTAAGGACAAACTATTAGACCTCTCAAAGTGCTTTTCAATCTGCTTCTGTGAGTCTATAATCTGAAAGTGTAAGTAGGATCATTTCTCTTCCTTCTTTTATGCTTTGGTCTTGATATTGTCGACATTTAAATTATCATCATTTAGGTTTTGTGTTACCATTTTAACTAAAATATGACAGGTCATACCTCTTACAGCTGTACTTATGGGATGGCCGTAGTCAGACAAATAGCACTTCACAACTCTACTTTATTTCAGTTTGACAGAGGAAGAATCTAAACATCTTTGGGAGGGCAGGGTAGGGCACAGGGGACAGGTCTTCCACATTTTACAGGAGTAATTACACCTGCACAGAGATTTTCAAACCATGCAAAAGAGGAAATAACAAAAGTTAAGTCTATAAAAAATAGACTTTGTCAGGACAGACCTAACTTAGGCTTTCTTGAAGATTAATGTCAGAGTGTGAATAACTGCAAAAATACATTTTGAATGACTCAACTGGATAAATTCACAGAAAGACAACTGGAAATGTGTGACTAAATTGTTATTCTGAAAACATTAAAGATAAGCGACCTCAATAATAGGTACAGATGGGAAAAAAAAAAGCACAGGAGAGAATTCTCCACTTTAAATTTTATTTACAAGCATTTATAGTAAACAGTACTCAAGTTGGGAAAATTACTAGCTTTTACTGCCTCACTTCCTGTCTAATGATTTTATGGTCCACCATTATTTCTCCTTTTTGCTGGGTTCACAAGGATTTTTGGAAGTCTGTAACACCAAGGTCTTCCACTGTGTATCGGGGGCATACTTCTGCACATGGAAAACTGATGGGACATTACAGTTCTGCACTGGGATGCTAACATCAGATCACTATATTTATTTCCCTGTCTGCCAGAGTACGATGAAGCAAACATCTGGTCACTGTCTGAAGAAGTCTCATTCAGAGGAGAAGTAAGTCTATTCTTATATCTTGGGGAGCATATTTAGGACACTAAGTACTCTGCTCCAGCGTTCCACACTCATGAACTTCACCCAACAAATAACAGCTGCACTTTGGGGCATGTTCTGTGATCCTGATGGATTCTTGCTGTTTTCCACATTAACCCTTGATTGCCAGACTTCATCACTGTTTTCCTGTGATCAGTTACTCTTCTTCTCCAGTTTCTTCTCTGTCAAGTGTCTTCCCTTCTAAGTCCTCCCTCTGGGGTACCTCAGACAGGGTCCTTAAGAGGACCACAAATCAATTCTGAGTGGCTCAAGTTAATATTTCCTCTTCCTCAAATAAAATATTCAACTTCCTTTTCTAGATTGAGTCTGAAAAGTTGAATAGAATAGAACAGAACAGAACAGAACAGAACAGAATAGATGCTTCCTAATGTCCAGTCTAAACCTCCCCTGGTGCAGCTTTGAACCATTCCCTTCCATCCTATCTCCCTGGATACCAGGGAGAAGAGCTCAGCGAGAAGAGATCAGCACCTGCCTCTCCACTTCTCCTCCTCAGGAAGCTGTAGAGAGCAATGAGGTCCCCCTCTCAGCCTCCTTTTCTCCAAACTAGACAAACCCAGAGTCCTTAGTCGCTCCTCACAGGACATTCCAGCCCTTTCACCAGCTTTGTTGCCCTTCTCTGGATGCATTCAAGGACCTTCACATCCTTCTTAAATTGTGGGACCCAGAACTGCACACAGTATTTAAGGTTAGGACACACCAAAGTTGTCTGTTCTGGAAAAAAAAAAACTAGACAAACCCAGAGTCCTTAGTCGCTCCTCACAGGACATTCCAGCCCTTTCACCAGCTTTGTTGCCCTTCTCTGGATGCATTCAAGGACCTTCACATCCTTCTTAAATTGTGGGACCCAGAACTGCACACAGTATTTAAGGTTTAGGACACACAAAGTTGTCTGTTCTGGAAAAAAAAATAGCTGAAACACTAGCTGACATCCTGGAAAGCAGCCTGGCACCATTTCCAAGAAACAGCTGCCTACTTTAAAAAAAAAAAATCCTGGGCTGGGTGTAAAAATGTTATGTGCCATATAGTAACAGTTTATTATAATTTGTGTTACACAGACAACAATTAGAACCAGAGCTCCACCTTATATGACTTTGTATCGCTTTTTAAAATCCTATTTGTAACATGCAATAATCCTACAGTTTAGCTAAGATATAGGAGTATTTGTGTATTTTTAGAGAACTTGCTCCTCCTTCTGAAAGATAACCTTCAGAATTCACTTTGGGATCATATTTTTGAGAGTAGTATCATTGTTTGGGACAAATTAGTTGTTCCTTATGCCAAAGATCAGCATGGTCTGCACAAGACTGCCTTTGTTCAAACCTGTAGCTGTCATTTGTTTTCTTTATGGAATCATCATCTACCTCTGAAGCAAGGTCCTTTCTGAACCAGCAGCTTCACAGTCTGTCTCTGTCTCTTACAAGTATTTGCTAAACTGTAGCTGCTAAGGAATGTAGGCTCACTGAGCTGAGCATCTGCCAGGAGCTATTTGGCATACGGTCAGGATGAGACTGCTACAGAGGCAACATCAATAGACAAATCAACTTCTGCAGTAAATGTGCAGCCCTTGCCTTATTTATACGCCGTGTCTCTCTATGTGAATTTTACATGCAATCTGGCCAGCAAAAGTAGAGAGAGGCTTTTCCCTATTGTCTGACTCTTTGTTGAGATTCTTTCTCCAGCACATCTTGGCAGATCTTCTCACAGACTTTGTTGTAAGTACCATGCCTGTGTCTTCCTGTGCAGGTAAAAGGGAAAACTTCAATGTACTGACCTCTAAAGACACTATAGAGCACTCTAGTTAAGTCCAAAGGTAGTCCTTGTCTCTGGGTAAGCATAGTGCAAGACGCTGTAAAGCATTTCCAGCAACTTTACACTGTTAGTGAACCTACCCTTTTGCTGTGCTGCCTTCAGAATAGAATAGATGATAGAAAAATTGAGTTTTAAAAGTACCTTCAAATTCTGTGGCTGAGTTCAGCCACTGAGTGTATCACTTTTCTCATTATTAATATCAAATAGATGCTTATTCTAATATTGATCTTCATCCATAATCAAAGCTTAACTTTCCACAAGCCAAAATATCTGGGAAATGCTTTCCTTCTGTAATCATGGTGACCATTCTTTATGTCTTCATTTAAATACTTCTCCAACATATGATAGTATCTGGAAATTTCAGTTTCAGATGATCCAAGAAAAAA
>NW_008795018.1:3849156-3862026 GCF_000699145.1 Aptenodytes forsteri
CTTTCAGTTGATCCAAGAAAAAATGCATGAGTTTAACATAAAATATTGAATATAATTTCTGATGTAAAAATACAGCAGTAATTACCTGAATGTTGTTTTTACCCCAGGTCTGGTTAGTTAGAAAAGGAATATCTCTGTTTTACTCCTTTCCTAGACTGTAACTTCTCTGCTTGAAACCTCTGAATAAGATTAAGGAGCTGACATCAGCTCTTTCCCATGAAAGGCAGAGAGCAAAAGTGAGCAGTCATTACAGAGGCCTAGAATCTCTTTCTTTATTCAGGAGGAAGACCCAATACAAAAAAAAGGAAGAAAACTAGAAAATAATGTGGTTTGTTTGTTTTTCTTTCTGCAGAGCCGTTAATTTGTATCTCAAAAGTGGTTTCCATGAGAATATCTGGGGTCCTTTCTGGAGCTTTTCTGGAAGATTTATGTCATTTCTCATCAAAATTTCAGACAACACATTAAATCTGAGGGAAGTTGTCTGAATCTACATACTAAAATGTCAGCAAAATAAATGCCAAATCCTGGAAGGTATTACTGTATCCATCAGTCAAGACTATAATTTCACATTAAGAAACAATAAACTAGTGTGATGCCCCGCTATTCTCAAATCAACTCTTGGCCTATAACACACTTCTGAAACCCCTTCTGCACAGCCCACTTAGGCACATATGTCTTCTTCCCCCATCTGCTCAGCATTTCACGGCTACCTCCAATGTCTGTGTGTCTAACTGTATGATTGGATTTTCCATGTGTAGCAGTATTTAAGTATCTTAAACCTCCTACTCAGATTTTTTTTCAAATGCAGTTATTTACTTGTAAAAAACTCAAGGTGCTTAAGTTCTGAAAGTCTGTTTGTTATGCTTTAATGAAAGCTTAGATGCCTGAGCCTTCAAAGATGAGAACCTTCACAGATATTGGTTTGCTGGACAACTGCCAGTTATCCAAATTCTAGTCCCAAACATAACTAGTAGAGGGCAAGGTTCAATCTGCTAATAGGAGGTAATGGAGTCTCATATATTTATACAAGCTCTCAAATAATTTCATAAATTAAAAGAAAATATGGTATTTTATTTCCTTACAATTTCTTTTGATGACTTAATGGTGTGAAAAGGAGACTAAGTATGGGCTATGAAAGCAATTGTAATCATTCCTGAAGAAATTTGAAACTAAAATCTGTACATATAGCTGAATCCATTTTTCTCCTCAGAAAAATACACAGGCACATTTCCTACTAGAGGTTTGTTCCAGAGGCTAAGGTATGTTGAATGAAATACCTTTTCAAGAATATTGTAGAGAAGTTGAGAGAAAAATATCAATAACAAAGGTAAGCACCAAGTAATGCAAAATTTTAATTTGACCCTGCAGACAGGCCTTTAAAAAAAAGAAATAGAAGTTTAAGTTGCAATTTCTTTATATTAAATTCTGTGTTGAACTAGCAAAAATGAAAAACTAAATACACAACTAGTTGTCCCAGGTTCTATTTTAATAAGTTGTGTAGGGGAGGAAGGCAGAATTGCAGCAGGGCAATACAGTATGTTAGGAAATAGGGAAGTGGACCAAAGTGAAAATGCAGCCATAGGAACATGTGGGTGCAAAGATAAGTACTGCATGAATGCTGGAGCTGACTCATCCCTTCACCAGCTGATGGTGCCCGTGGCGCACTCAGGATCACTCTTGACACTCTCAGGATCATTGTGGAGAGGAATGCAGTAGTGGTAAAGGTGGAAAGGGCAGGTCACAGTAGTTCCCTGTGTTTCATGGAATGTCTACAAATTCCTAGTCATAGTGGGCCTGAGCAAAAAGGAGCTGCTGTCACAATCCTGAAGGGGGAAAAAAAGGGACTCCTGGCCTGCAGCAAGCTATGCCAGAGACAGGGAAAACTGGAAGGGAAAGATAAGAAGAGAGCAGATGTTTGACACTCAGTACCAGAGAGGAAACCTATACTGTTGAAATGGAGAGATCCCCTGTGAGAACCATGTCTCAGAAAGCAGCTGCCAAGTCAAATAGCCATTAAATCTCAGCAGAAACAAACATCATAGCACTATGCTGTGTCTCTTTAGTAGACCCAACAGCAGTTCACACTGGGCTAGTATCAATTGTACCATACTAAGCCTGGACAAAAACACAGGTCAGAGTAACAAAAGCATGCACTTTTAATTAAGCAGCTTGAAATTAAATGGAAAATGTACTGGAAAAAATGAATGAAAAAGCTGGAAAGCTAGCTTGTGAATTGAACCTGTGTTCTTTGTTATGGGTAACACCTTATTACTCTGCCTTGGTGTAAAACCCAGTCTCCACATTGCTCTGAAGAGCATTTAAATGACATTGGATCTTTACTAGTGCAAAGTATGTCTTCCAGTTTGGGATAGTGGGGATTTTTCCCATCCCTGTTCCCTTCTCCATTGCTCTTGAATACCTATGCAAGAGGGTATGACATGACTTCATGGACCTGGTCATTCTCTGTGTGCAGAGAAACCCTGTCAGAAAGTTAGGGAAATGAGAAATGCACAACGCTTCACTCCACAGAAGGCACCTGTTATATATTTGTCTGGGAGAGATTAAAAGGTTAGTTACCCCAAGGCACACAGTTGTCTAATTTCAGTCTGGTAACTAGCAATCGGTAGTAGGAGGGCGATTGATTACTACATCAATTCAGTTGATAACTAGAAAAACAAAAGCAGCTCTGTAAATGTGGACAATTTCCTCTTCCTTGTCAGAACAGAGAAGTTAAAACCAAGGGAAAACTGAAAGAGAAGGCTCAGATTTTGGACTGTGCAGGCAAGCAGGGAGAAAAAGGAGGACAGCTGTAATAGCAAAAAGGGAAGATGTGCTGCTGATACTATAACTTGTCTTCAAAGACTATTCAGCTCAGACATGTAAAATACATTGTCCAATTACAAAAAACTCCATGCTTAAAACAAAAATAACCCACCACCAAAACCAAAACCAAACCCCCAAATCTACCCTTTCCCTTCCTTAATAATCCAGGATCCTCATACTTACTGCCTGCCTGTATCAATCAGGTTTCTACTCTATGTCTTCTAACTAGTACCTCCTTCTATTCAGTTGTGGAGAAAGAGAAGTAGGGTACTACTGACGACCATTCTGCACTGCTGTTGCAGACAATCCCTTTTTCTTGGCTGGCTATTAAGTGGAGGCATTAAGTTCCCTTTCTCCAGCAGGAAACAAGAAGGAGATGAAGCGTACTTCTTGAAATGCCATGACCATGACCATAACGGTGGACAACCATAGCAGATGGCTTGATGTAGGCCATTCATTCTCGCTGATTTCTGATAAGCTGTCCTAGAGAAAGTTGTATAAGAAGATCCAGGGTTGAGAAACCAACTAGATCTTGCTGTGATGGCTGGACAGGTACAAAGTAGAAGGACTAATAACTGTGATTGATAGATTTGAGGGAAATAGTCCTAGGGGTAAGAGACAATGGAATTGGAGAAGTGTTAATGATAAAACAGTGTAGAAATGATGGTTCCTTTGAGACAGGAACAAGGAACTGATGAATTGCTGAAGAAGGATAGGAAGAAATTGACAGACCTTGCAAAGAAGAGACATAATAAGGAATTTATAGATATCCTTTGGGTGCATATTAAGCTGAGGGCAAATCACGTATTGCCGATTGAGGCTACACACATTTTAAGAAGCCAACGCATTATTTGGTTTGAATAAAAAGGATGTATTCTCAGTAAAAGATTGCATGAATAGCACATAATATAAAAGTAACTGTAATTTGGGTAGATGCATGACTAAGGGCAAAGTGAAAACAAGCAAGGAAAATGCCAAGGCCCAGATCCAACAACATATTTATGCTTTCAACTTCTGACTGCTAACATTAGTTAGTAAAAGCTTTCACAACAGGTAAGATCATAAATCATTTGTTGAATTTAAGCCTAAGGCTGTTACATGTTAATCCAATGATTTTAAAAGTAAGGTTTACTGAACATATTTACAAATTTTCAAAATTAAGTTAATCGTATCAAAGATATATGATCATACGTTGTGGGAACTGTGCTTGTTCAACCTGGAGAAGAGACGGCTTTAGGAGATCTAGCAGCAGCCCTCCCTTACCTATGAGGAAGTTAATCAAGAGGATGGAGCCAGGCTCTTCACAGCCATGCAAGGTGGGAGGACAAGAGAGAGTGGGCATAAGTTGAAATAAGAGAAGATCAGACTGGATATAAGGAAAAGCTTTTTCATTATGAAGACAGTCAAGTGGGAAAAAAGGTTGTCCAGAGAAGTCGCGCATCCATCCTTGGTGATCTTCAAGACTCGACTAGGCAAAGTCCTGAGTAACCTGGTCTGACCTCAGAGCTGACTCTGCTTTGAGCAGGAGGTTGGAATAAATGACTTCCTGAGATCCCTTTCAAACTCAGTTATCATATGATCCTATGATCCCATGAAAAGATTTTCAATGCTTCAGTGTGCAATTGCTGCCTTCTTTTTACCTAGGAAAATATGCTAATGCTATCTTTTTGATCATAGAATCACAGAACCATAGAATGGTTTGGGTTGGAAGGGACCTTTAAAGGTCATCTAGCCCAATCCCCCTGCTGTGGGCAGGGACGTCTTCAACCAGATCAGGTTGCTCAGAGGCCCATTCAACCTGACCTTGAATGTTTCCAGGGATGGGGCATCCACCACCTCTCTGGGCAACCTGTGCCAGTGTTTCACCACCCTCAGTGTAAAAAAAATTCTTCCTTATATCTAGTCTGGATCTACCCTCTTTTAGTTTAAAACCATTACCCCTTGTTCTATCACTACAGGCCCTATTAAAAAGTCAAAGTCTATCCCCATCTTTCTTATAAGCCCCCTTTAAGTACTGAAAGGTCACAGTAAAGTCTCTGGAACCTTCTCTTCTCCAGGCTGAACAACCCCAACTCTCTCAGCTTTTCATCATAGGAGAGGTGTTCCATCCCTCTGACTATTTTTGTGACCCTCCTCAGGACCTGCTCCAACAGGTCCATGTCTGTCTTGTACTCCAGAACTGGATGCAATACTCCAGGTGGGGTCTCACTAGAGTGGAGTAGAGGGGCAGAATCACCTCCCTCGACCTGCTGGCCACGCTTCTTTGAATGCAGCCCAGGATACAGTTGGCTTTCTGGGCTGCAAGCGCACGTTGCTGGCTCTTAATCAAATTTTAGTCCACCAGTATCCCCAAGTCCTTCTTGGCAGGGCTGCTCTCAATCCCTTCACCCCCCAGCCTGTATTGATACCGGGGGTTGCCCCGACCCATGGCCATGCTTCTTTGAATGCAGCCCAGGATACAGTTGGCTTTCTGGGCTGCAAGCGCACGTTGCTGGCTCTTAATCAAATTTTAGTCCACCAGTATCCCCAAGTCCTTCTTGGCAGGGCTGCTCTCGATCCCTTCATTCTCCAGCCTGTATTGATACTGGGGGTTGCCCCAACCCAGTTGCAAGACCTTGCACTTGGCCTTGTTGAACCTCGTGAGGCTCATGCGGGCCCACTTCTCAAGCTTGACCAGGTCCCTCTGAATGATATGCTGAAGCATGAACCACATATGTGGCTATGTGTGTTTGCCCCTACTTAGGTGTGCACTTTCATGAGGTATCCTATTTGGTAATTTTTAGGACACAAAGGACATAAAAGGAAGAGTAAAGCAGTCAAGTATTTTTCATTGAGCCTGTACATACTGTAGTGCAGTAACTGTCAAAGTAAAGAAAGGTCAGAATGGATTAAAAAGGAAAAGTTAATAATAAATTAGTATGAAGCTCCAGATTTATAAAATGTTCCACATTCATGTGAAGAACACACAAGATTGTGGAATTAAATTGGCATGCATTGTGGTAGTAGCAATGTTAATGTCTAAGTAATCTCTCACGAAAAATATAAGCCTCTAAGACATTGAAAAGCAAAGACATCTAAAGGTCCCTAGGTTAGTCAGCAGGAATTTTCTGGACTATTTTCCTGCACATGACCATCTAAAATCCACCTAACCTGCACATTAAAAGAGCCAATATGATTTCTGCAAGTTGACAACTTGGCTTTTATGTGGTATAAATTTCAAAAAATGTGGAAAGGAGTAACAATTTCAGACAATGATTGTGTCATGTCACCATGAGCAAAAGCTGGTGCCATGAATAAAACATAGGTATTTCATGCACATAATAACTGAAAAGTGGACATAAATATTCTGAATCAGCTATAGACCTACCAAGATGATTTTCTGATATTGATATTTTTTCTTCTGTATTGATGCATTATAAGCTAAGTTAGTAAGTACTCTCAGAGAGTGCAACAGCTCTTTAGGAGCCATTAGAGCATATTGAACTAATGACCCATGGATAATCAAAGTGTCTCATTCACTTAATGATGAATCCTTCATTCTAGTCCCTTTGAACATATTACATTTGCTTTTCTTTTTGGTAATAAAGAATGGGCATTAATTATGTCTCAAATACTATAAAAATCCTATTGAACACCTGCATTATAAAAATATGGTTTTTATTTCAGTTTGATTGTTTTAGAAGATTTTGATAAAATAAAACATATTTTTTTTCTTTTTTTTTTTTTTTTTTTTAAAAACCTATTTCTTTGTCCTGGTATACTTCAGTACTAAATATTTTAGTTGTAATTTATATCACATTTCAGTTCACTGCAATCATCATTAATGAATTAGCAATCTCATGTCCTGGATTCAAGGCCAAACACATCCTTGTCAATGGAGATGTATGAAAAATAGAGGTATTGCCTTCACATATTGACTTTTGAAAACTTTGGTCACTAGCAAAAATATTTGAGTGAGGTTGCTGAGTAGGGTGTTGAGCAGTATCACTGGAACACCTGATGATAATCAACAAGAAATCTACTCTTCTTCCGTGCACTTTGTAAGCCAATCAACACCAGGTCTTCCTCCTGATCAGTCTCGTACAAAAACAAAAGCAAAAAACAAAACAAAACAAAACAAAAAAAAAAAAACAAAATCCCACAAACACCCCCCTGCTGCCATTACTATGCAAAAGGGCTGAAGAAAAAAAAAATTAAAATACCAGGGACAAGGGTGGGATTAAATAAAGTAAACAGATAGACAATGAAATACTTATGACTAGTCCTAGATTACATAGAAGATTTGTTGCAAAATCAAGGAATCTGAATTTCAAATCCAGTGTGTTGCACAAGCAATCAGCTCTCTGTGGCTAAACAATTGAAACCTATGGATCTATGACTCCGTGTCATAAACAACTAGATGACTAGTTGTGATGACTCTTTGCAGATTTTTTTTCAACAAAGAGTCCTTGATCTTGCTACCCCTACAATTTAACGGCACTGAATTTGCTAGTCTTAAAATCATGCTGCAAAGCATATCTGTTTATTCAGCCTTTCTCCAAGGAAGTTGTGTAAAAGAAGACCCATAAGAACTTGCCTATGGCAAATGAATGTGCTTTCCTCAGTATCTGCAGTATGTCTTACTCTTCTCCCCTCTTCCTAGAGGCAGAAATGCAGGAATGCTGTGATATTAGAGGTAGCTTGTTGTTTTCTAAAGAAATTGTTGAAGTTTTGTAAAAAATATCAGTTTAGATGACATATTTGCTTAACAAAAAAAAAAAAAAAGCAAGTTTTGCTTTTGTATTGTTAAGTTTCTGATCTTTATCACTGGATCAATATTTATTTTAGTATTTCTGCTCAAAATTATCAAAGTTGCTCACTGAACAACAATCCGTTTCAATGGAAAGAGAAAGAGTACTTTCTTCTTACAAGGGTGGTTTGCCTTCTATCAGCATTGTTAAATACTAATTTTACCCAAGAAAGTTTCTAAGCATGATTATCTTGCCTAATAGTTGTGAAAAAGTAGAAACCTCAATTCCAGTCCCAGATCCAAAATTGTGTGTGTGTGCTGTATTAACCAGCTATTAGAGGAGGAATATCTTTCTCTCTTAATACCATGCAAAACAGAGCAGTTTCAAAAGGTAGAGATAAGAACGTAACCCTCAGGGTCAGCATCTTGTATCCCATCTGAATATAAACATGTGCATCAATTTTTATTTCAGTTCTTACAGGCTGCTAGTTATTATATTAAACATGAAGACTTACTGCATGGGTCCCAAATTCCTGCAGATAGAAGATAAGAAGTCAAACAAGTTCCTGTGGAAATCCTTTGGGTGCTGCTAAATTGTGATAAAATTGTTTTATTGGGGTACTTAAACTCTTGATTTTTTTTAACTTAGACATCAAAAAATTGAAACAGGATTATGCATGAATAATATTGTATTTAATGAGAATTATGCTGCAAAAAGCTGGATTTTCTCTTTCCTTCATGTAGGGAGAGTGGAAAGTTCCATACTTCTGTGTTTGTGGATACATGTTTTCTTGAAGATGAGCCTCAATCCAACTCTAATTTTCCACACAAATATTTGTTCTTCCTGAAACTTGAAAAATAATTATATTGTTCCCTTACCTATCCTCCCTAAATGAAAATTACTAACCTCTTTACCTAAAAGCAAAACCTAGTAACTTATTTATTTCAGCCATGTTATTTTAGAACTCAGGGTTTCAAAGAAGAACATAATTTTAACTGAAAAAAAGCACACAGACTTCCTGCAAAAAGATTTCTATTTGCCAGCTGTACAGGCTACTACAACAAGTGTCTAAACCTGAAAAAATAAAATATTGTACAGCATTTCAGAGCTTTTATACTGTGATTGTAAAATATCTGGGAGGTTTGCCAGACTCAGTCAAAAGAAGAACACAGCATTTTCTCATCACTAATAACAATGACCTGAAGTCATGTTGAAGATTGTAAGGTCAATTTCCCTCTTAAATCGAAAAAAGAAAATAGGAGAACAGATGTGGGTAGTTGCTTCTGTGTTTATAAATTGCATGACAGCTGGGTTAGGCTATATGATCTCCAGTTTCTATGCATTTAAGGTGTTTCTATTGAATCATTCATACTAATCAGATAAAAGTGTTAAGGTACATTTTTAAGGTATAGATGAAGTAGCCAAATTCATAGTGTACATTTAAAATTGATCATTTTTCTTCATTAAATATGTTCAGATAAGTTTCCCAGGTGGAATGCAGATTTCAAGGAGAATTTTGTGGGTTTGAATGATCAGTTCTGAATTGACACAGCATACAGGCATGTGATGATAAAATTAGTACATTTTAAATAAAAGTGTAAATTACACAAAGTGTTAATTAAAACTACCTACTACCAGATATTTATTTATTTGGTGGAGTTTGGGGGGGGGGGGGGGCGGGTTTAGGGGCAAAACATTTCACACAACGGGCTATTTCTAGAAATAGAAAATATTAAGCAAACAGAAATTTTCACTCTGCCTTATTTCATATATTAAACTGACCATTTTATCAGATACATAATTTCTTGTTACTGACTCATTATGTCTATGTGCTGAAACACGATTTGCACAGGCTACACACCAATATTTTTGGCTACTATTTCTTTACATTAAAATGCCAACCATCTGCTTGTGGATGACAGCATCTAGGCAACTCTTTCCTTTAAATCCCAGCATTTTATTTGTAATCCCTTATTGGGTGAAGCATGTAAATCACATTCCAACTCTTTATACTCTACAATTCATTTCATCTAACCTACACATTTTAACATCATAGTACCTACTGAGCCTAGATCTATGAAAAGAAAAAGGAACCTCATGAGAGTAGTTTATCTGAAACATCTTGAATGTCTATCATAGAATGAGATAAATCTTTGACAATGCTTTCTGTCTCCTTGACATAAGGAGAGACTAAGTGAATAGTTAGAATTAAAGGATTAACTTCTAACACTTACATTGGAGTACCAAACAAGAGCTTAGAAGAGAGGTCTCAATCAACTAAGACTGAGAGCTAGACCATTTTCTAATCTTCAACAAGCACAGCCAAGCATTTGATCCATAGTGGTTTCTCTAACCTATGTTATGTACACATCAATTATTTCAGAAAAATATTTTGGTGAATATGGTAAAATGCTTTTAATATTTACCAAACAGCAATGGACAGAGAGTTTGATGACTGTTCAGAAGGGGTAAAGAGAAAAATAAGGGAAGTAGAATGAATCAGTTTTAGCGTACAGTATTCTCTTCCCCCTGAGTTTTAGAAAAATTGGCGAGATAAGTTAAAACAGCCCTCAGGCAGCTTAAACTTGTGCAATCGGCCTTTACACAGCAGATTGTCGTAAGTCTCTCTGACCTTGGCAATCTTACAAGGGTCATATTTACATGTGGGTGACCTGTTTCTGAATGACAACTGAAATGTTTAGAATTTAGACAAGAATAAATATATATATATTTATTTTCATAGTACTCCGCACAATATAGTACTCATCTTTTATAAGGTCCATTTCAATAATGAGCACTTATTTATAATGGACAGTGCAAGGAAAGGACTCCCATGCCACAGAGAGATCAAAGTTCCCAGGTGCAGCACCATAGGCACAGAGCCCTTGAGGCCATCAAGGGTGATAGCTTTGCTCCCTCACTCCATCTCAGCAGCTGCAGCCTCTACAGAAGATGGAGGCAACGAGAGATCCTTGGGTCCCTTGGTAAGACCAGCAGTGGCATTTCCTCCTACTGCAGCCCTGTCAGCCTCCCAGCTGTGCTGCGTCAGCTCAGCATTCCTATTAGGGCCTCTGGGCACTGCAGTAAATAGTGAGCATTAAGGGATATAACACGCTGCAAAGTCTAACAGTGTTCATGCGTCACTAATTACCATAATGAGAAACTTGCGGCACATCAGCCAAAAAAGAATTTGCATTGATTGTTTTTTCCCATTCTCCAGCTAGAATAGGAAGAATTCCCATGACTCTGCTCTTGACCTTGAGGGCTTCTTCTCCTCCTTCTGTGTGCAGATATTCCTTACAGGTGCACGTAAGGTGGATGAATAAACAGGGATTTAAACTCAGAAATGCCTAGTCTCCTAATAGGCCTTCATACTGTGTGTACACATAAATTCTAGTTGTGACTACCAGAGAAAAAAATGTTGACATTTCATCTGATCTCAGTTGGCACAGACACATTGAAGAGCAACTGCCATTTTCTCACACTGCCCTTAATTCACTGTAAGGCCCTGCTGCATGTTAGCTATTGATTTTAGACACTTCTGCTATTGATTACAAATAGTGACTCATGAAATCTGGATTCCTACTCCACTAATACAGGGTTAATATTAGAATTACTTGAAGATTAAATGTTCCTGAAGTACCACTATTAGCTAGAACAACTTCTAAACAACAACAAGCACAGAAACTTGTTTTCTATGCTGAACCTATGTTTACTGGAGACAAAGCAACAAAGGAGATTTCTGGAGCATAAGATATTATACCCAAAGGCCTCCCAGGTCATTATCCCCCGCTCTAACAGGCATTTCCTGCATCCTATAATCCCATTCAAAAATGTATTAAGCTCCACTTTAAAGCTACTTAAGTTGTTTCCCTCTGTTACTCTTATTGGAAGGCAGTTCCAGACAGGTGGAAGGTGGCTAGACAGTTGTATTGATCTCTAAATTCCCTGGAAATTCTATTTATAAAATGTTAAGCATTTTGTTAAGGATTTCCAAGTGGGTGTTTCTGATTGCTCAATACATAACAATTGTTCTGCTGATAACAATCCTCTGTGTGTTTCATTTATAATGATCCATTTTATTTTCCTTGCAATAATAGCATATTGCTATTTCATGCAGCTGTTACATACACTTTATGAGTGTTCCACTGTTTTTTTAACATAATTGACTCAGTCCTTTGAGTTGCCTAGCACCTTATCTCTGATTTCAGTGAAAGAGCCTTAAGCAATACCCTAAGGTAAGCACTGTATCCAAGGACCGTGTTTTAGGTAGGCATGCTTCTTTTTTTAGTCATGTATTTGAAGTGCTCTGTCTCTGTACATAGATCGGATTACTACAAAGTACTCAGTATATCATTTCTAAGATCATCATGTGTTTGGTTTTACTGTATCTTTAACAACTATAGCATACTTTTTTAAACTTTTATCCTTAACTATGAAGGCCACATTCTGGTTTCAGTTATCCGAGTTTAAATCTGGATTAAAAAGTGAAAAATAAATTGCTCTGGAATTTGTTTCTGTTTAAAGAAAAGTAAAATTTAGCCCTGCTCTTTTTAAAGAGCCTGAACATAAGAGGGAAACTAAATACCATGTATGGTAGCAGTGTGTTCACTTCCTGTAGTCACACTTGCTGTCATGACTCATTTGACCGTGCCCATCGACTCTGAAGTGTGGTTACAATGACATCATGTAATCAACAGAGATCTCCACTGCAGCATCCCTATGAAAGTAGATTCATACTGCTCTGTTGCATCTTAGCTTTAAGGATCAAAACTGATCCAGCATTTGGTCTGGCCCCATGTTTGAAGGAGGCAATACTCTTAAATTTTTTTTAAGAGAAAACAAAAGTTAGGAATGCTATTGGGAAACAACTAAACCTACATATCAAACTTCTGTGCGGGTGCATTCTGCGTCTCACTGGCATATAGAATACCTGATGATTTTGACTGTTCCCTTTCTATATCTGTCTCTGACGCTGCTACCATTATGCATTATTAAGTGAAAACCTGACCCCTTTGAAGTTAATGGAAAAAAGCCTTCCTACTTTTAATGTGAGTTATTATCTTTCAGTACGGTTACTGCATGGATCAAATCTTTGTGCTACCAGCAAGCGCTGTCCCTTGACTTGAAAAGGACTCTGCAAACATGTACATGTTCTTGTTATTATATCCTGCTGAAGGATATGAACATAATACTTTAAAAACAGCCTTAAAAAAATAACAGCTAGTAATATATCTCATTGGACTGCTGTGAGATCATTTGTACAGTACAAATTAATATTTGTACTGTGAAGCACCTTTGCATCTTTGGATGAAAG
>NW_008795018.1:3862210-3874289 GCF_000699145.1 Aptenodytes forsteri
TGAACATTTTACTTTAAAAACAGCCTTAAAAAAATAACAGCTAGTAATATATCTCATTGGACTGCTGTGAGATCATTTGTACAGTACAAATTAATATTTGTACTGTGAAGCACCTTTGGATCTTTGGATGAAAGATGATGTGTTTAAATGCAAAGTATTAAAATTCATCTCTGCATGGAATTTTTTAAGAAAAAAAGGTGAGCAATTCAGTTTAATTAGTCAACTAATAAAAAAATTAAAAATGCTTAACAATTTGCAATTTACATTTCTCAATGGAAACCAATATTATGCTTAGATTATAGTCAGGATAATTTTATTAGTAGAATGACTGACTCAAATTAATCATGACTGAAAATCTGATTACCACAAGGGATCATGCTGCTATCATAGGCTTCACATACCTTTCCTTTTATCTTCTTATTACAGCACCAAATTTTTCCCTCTGTGCAGAGGGTGTACAGGAGTTTCAGTTTCCAGTGTCTTAAAACTGCTGCTTTGATATTATAATGCACATCTTGTGAATGATAAGCCTCAAATTAATTTTATTCTTACAAAGAAGAAACTACAGACAAGGACAACTGTTTTCAATATTATTATTTACAAGGTGCTATTGTGCAGTTTGTTACTTGTCAAAACAGTGGGAACTATGTTCTCATTCCATGTTAAATATAATTAGTTAATTCTTTCCAAAGGATATACAGGCAGAAAAGGTATCTCATATTTTTAGCTTTGTTGCAAATTTCATTATTTGCCTTCATTTGCTCTCTCGGAATGCAAAAGTTTAAGTTATGTCTCCAGTACGCTCAAAAGAAATCCATTATAAAGAAGTCAGGTTTCCTCAGCTTCAAGGGTATTCATGTTCTGTGTATGTACATATCCATAAAGATCTTTTAAAGGAAATAATTGTGAATAATATTGTGTACAATGAATTATTACATAAATTTTCTTCTGGGATTAAAAAAAGAAGAAACACTCTCTAGCCTTTGTATCTTTTAAAACCTTTTTTCTCCAAACAAATTATGCATAATACATTAGAAATATATTTCTTTTGGCTACCTAAATTAGTTTACAGCTTATTTAGTTGGGACATTGAAATGCGTTATTTTTATGGTCTTGCTTAATCGAAAGGGGTTCTACAAGCCTATAGTAAAAATAAGCCCTACTCCAAAGAGTTTACAATAAAATGACAAGATGAGAAAGGTACTTGAAATAAAAAGTAGAAAAAGAAGGATAAGAGAACAGTATAGAAAAGTTGCGGGTACAATTTGTAGCAAATCAGACTACATCTACTCTTCTAACTGTGTCCACCCCAGGGAGGGATGCTTGGCAGCCAGCCTCAGAAGTAGTCTCCTCTAGGGTAGATTAGCTGTATTTGCATGAGCAGTTCTTGGCTTTAGATCCTTTCTGGGCCTTGTATAGTTTATACAAGGGTCCATTTGTAAATATATATATATGTGTGTATATATAAAATATGTATTTGTATGGTTTTTTGTCGATCTGTGTGTCTGTCTCTCTGTGTGTATGTATGTGTGTATATGTATTTATTGATGGGAGGGTTGAGGAAAGGGCTTTAAATTAACGTGCCTGAAATAATGAGACAATTGTGTTGCAGCCCACCTGAAAGGTTTTTTATAGCATGAAAATGTGGCTATACGTTACATATCTTGAGGGCGTGACCAAGGACATAAAGGAGTGTAGGAAAGTCCCCAGCCTGGTAGATAATATTGAAGGACTGCTCAGGGAAGGGGGAGAAAAACCCCTCTCATCTGTAATGCCTATTGAAAACATTTGTTGGACTGTGCAATCCACTGAACCATGCTTGGATTTAATTTAGGAGGGAAGTGCCTGTGTCAGAAGAGAACTTGGGAACAAACTAACATTTATAAACCATGGGCAGTCAGTCTACTAAGACCAAAACTGAGCTGGAGAGAGAAATTACTTGATACCTAAATAACACTAATGAGCTCCAAGAAACCCATGGAAATCAGACATTTCTATAAGGATCTACTAATACTAGGATAATTTATACACCATAAATACAAAAAAAAAAAAAAGTGCCTTTTTTTAATATGTGTAGAATTCATCTCACCTAGATTCAAATGTCTGAATAGAGAAATTGTCTCTGGAAAAGCCTGCTTTACTGTACTAACTATAGAGAAACCTAAGGCAACTCCAGTCTTAATTATTAAGTTCTTTGTTTTAGGTTATCTATAGATGGTTGGGTACCTAAGTGAGGTGATTATGGTCTACAACTCTTACTTTTGCTTCTCTTTATATCTCAGGGATTGTAACATCATGCAAATTGCAATTCATAGCAATGACAGTTGTTTCAGGAAAAAAAAAAACAAAAACAAACCCAAACCAAAACAAAAAACCCCCACTACAGTCAGGAGGTGAGGCAGCAGACACAGAAGGAAATGGAGGAGAGGGCTCATATCACTTTTATCCAGGCAATACAGATCGTACTTGTTAGGCATATACCTTTCAGATTACAGAGCATGTGGGGATGCAAAACAAGAAAGGGAACCCACAACATCAGCTGCTGAGATATGGCCAATATGTAGCCAAGATTACAAGAATCGTGGGGGAAGAAAATGAGGCAAGGGGAAATCTGATATTGCAGTTTAAAGGCCAGAGCATAGACCTGAGAGAAAGTAATTATAAAACCTGATCTTGGTTTTTTTATGAATTTTACATTAGATCTCAATTGATTGAATGCTGAAGCAGTCCAGGGAAAAGAAGCTAAAAGCCAGGCTTGTCCTCACAGTGCCTAGAATGATAAGGATAAGGATGCATGCCCATGTTTCTTCTCCCTTACTTTTGTTCTGGTCCCGTGATGCTTCTATTCTTGACTATAAAATACACAAGAGGCTTAATGGCAAGGGACCCCCACATTCATCACCTAGCTCCTCCTGTTCTGAGAGGCAGGGTTAGGAGTCTTCTAGGCTAACATGACAGAGGAATTGCTTCTTGGAAAAGTGATTTAACCATTAGGATACAGTACAAAAGTATCTACATTTGTGACTGCTGTGATCTGTGCCAGACTAAATGTTAGTCATAAACCTTGGGCAGAAAGGGTATGCTAGATATTCAGCACAACCAAGATGGTGAATCTCCTTGGCATGTGTAGTAACAAAAAAAAAAAAGAAAATCTTAAATGGAGAAAACTTTAGTGGCTGCCATCCTGCCATTTTCTGAGACTGAAACATCTCAGTTCTGCCCAGTTTGTTTTCTAGATTCCTGAATGCCTTTAAAGATCTTACTTTCAGTTTCTTTGTGCCTCTGTTTTCTGTTTTCTCTCTTTCAACAATAATTATGTTTCCCTGGAAAATTAAAGGAATTCACATTTGTAAACTGCTCAGACACCCATGTAGTGCAGACCACACAAGAACCTAGACAAAAAGGTCAAAAACTAAATGCAATGATATTTCCTATACTCCTCTCCCTCCATTTATGAAAACAGAGAGTATAATAACAACTAGCAGACAGAGCTTTCTGGAAAACCTCTCACCGCCTAAAAGAATTAGGAAGTTGTTCGATTATACTAGAAATATTACTCAAATAATTCTGTCAAGGTCAGGTTCTGGCAAGTGTCATTTTCTATTTGCTACATGAAGTACTATGTGTTCAAGTTGCTGTGGAACTACCCTAGGGCTTGCAGAGTCGTTGCATGTAACTTTTCAGAATCATTTTGTCTAATATTTTTATCTACTTTTGTTTCTCCTTTGTTCCAGCTCTACCCATGTTTCTTCCAATTCTCCATTTCAATTTATGTTGGCCCAGTCTCACTCCAAGTAAGTTCATTGTGCTTAAAGATACATATGTTAATACCTGTTTAAAGTACACTGGAGAGACTCAAAGCCACACAATTGTTTTGTATATGATACACTGTACAAATGAAGACAGGCAGGAGAGTATATTATTTATAAATAAGATTCTAAGGGATGTATCCCAAATGTATGTTAGATACAAAACATGTCCATCAAATAAGAAAAAAGAAAAAGTTTTTCTGTTTTCAAGTAGTCTGTATATACTGACTCACAGTGATACTCTGAAGTGAAAATTATCTGCATTTCCAAGGTGAAAGGTCAGCTGAAAAGCTTTCTTATAATATCACTCAGTATTTTACTGTTATGTCCTAATATGGGAGAAGCCTTGTAATGGAAAACTACTTTATGTTAATTGGTGGAATCTAGAAAAAATACATAGTTACATATCCTTGTCTTCTACTTTTTCAGGAAAATAATACTTTCATGACATAAAAGCATCCAGCTTTCACTATACATTTCACAAACTTCTCCATTATAACCTATGAGCTGAATTTCTTACTTGTGATGATATTGCTATCACAAAACCACTGTATGACACTAAAATACAATTGCTGATGCATTAGCTGTGTTCTACCATTCAATTGTTATTTATTTTATCATTTCAAAGAACATGTTTAAAAAACAAGAAAGCATTGGCACCCCTACATAGGGACAGAACTCTAACCTTAATGAGATATAATCCTTTTACAGCTGTTACTGTTTTAATCTTCCGTAGAGAAATGCCAGTTAACCTGTCCAGGTCCCCTCTCTGACAATGTCCGAGAATGATAATATCCTGGAGTCCTAACGCACTGACACTCTGCTGAGGCATGATGCGCTGCTTAATGTGGGGCACCACAAAGCTAAAATGGGAGCAAAGGTCATGGATTAGAATGAATTAAGCAAACATGGATTAAGAAAGATCAATGAGCAGGGACACAGACTCATCAGGCTCTGTTTAGATAATCTGCTTGCTCCAACTAACATTTTCTTCCAATGTTACAGCTGAAGAAAATGTACTGGAAGCTCACTCTTGTCAGCTCCTGAGAAACTATCAGTAAATCACGCAGATGAGATAGTACCCTGAAACAGAAAAACTCTGCCAAGGACTGATATTGACCTTGATCCCCAGATATCAAGTACCATGACTGAAAAGACAGGTCTGCAATCCCAGATGATGAAACCATCAGGTCAGTTGCTCGGGCGCAGTCAGTGCATTACTGAGGAAGAACAGAGAGAAGCAACAAATGATACTGTAGTAAACTGTGGAAAAGGGCAACAGGAAAAATCATAAGGACATTTTCCAATGTTGTGCATTAGTAGTGATGACAAAAATGTTGGCAGAAGAGACCTGTCATTTCAGAGGGAATAGCTTGTAGAAAAATATAATACTACAAACTGATCAGAGAAAACTCTCAGGATCACAAAAGCTGTGGGAGATGTTAAAATGAGTGAAGTTCCCATAAGCCACACGGTGAGTAGGGACATAAAAAGTGTGAGCAGAAGTATTGGGACATTTACTGACTAAAAGAAGTCTCATAAAAAATTGGATCTGTCAGTCAGTAGAAAAAAAAATGTCCTGACTCATGTGCATAAGGTCAAAGTTGTCAGAAAAATAACAAGGAAGTGTTACCAAATCTCCCACACTGAGATCTATTTTTTATTGGGTGCATACTCTGCTAGCTTGGAAAGTTAAAAAACAAAAAAGAAAAATCTGCCAAAGAGCTGAAAAGAAAATATAGTAGGCATCATGCTACAGGAACCACCTCAGAAGTGATAGCATGTGTGCTGAACACATCTCGCCCTGTAAGGTCTCGTAAGATCTCAGATCCTGAATCTCAAACCACTTTTGCTTCTTTAAGTGACACCTGGAGAATGATTATTCTGTAGAATTTAGAAATGGAAGAAACTTCTATAGTCAAGTTGTTTGTTTCTCTGTCACTGCGGGACTTTTTTTAGTGGTACATTTTAACTGTTATATCATAAAGGTGTTAAAGAATTTTACAGATAAACCAATAAGATTTTGTTTAGGTAACAGTGTACAGCCAGAAACATTGTATATGAGAATTATGAGAATGGTTGATCTCTCACAAAGTAATTGATGGGAAAATACTTACTTTCCTGTCAGGGAAGAAGATCTTAGAAACTGCAAACAGTAAAAAAATGTATTTAACTTCCAGTCATCTGATTCCATAGGACAGGGATGGTTCCAGCACACAAATGAACTGCAGGATATGTGAAGAAGATATTAAAATCAAAAAACAATGTAAAAACAATTCTTTATTAATATAATGAATAAAGGACTGAATTTGTCCCTTCTAGCCTGTCAGAATACAAAGTGACTTGCTTATGTCTAAAAGCTCAACCACTCTAAGAAGAATAAAGAATGTTATGATTCATGTTTGCCTCACACTCAGCTTGCTTTTGTATATTTCCAGAAAGAAAAAAAAAACAAAAACCAACCACAAACCAAAAACCAAAACCAAAGTTAGTAAATGGGTTTTGTTTTCTTGTTTTTCCATGTTTCGGTATCCAGTGAAAGACCCAGGAAATGACTAACTCAGCGCTCAACCTGAATTCAGTCCAATGTAAATACTTCCATAAAATAGCAGATCGAATCAGGACAAGGATTCATCTGTCCCAGCATCCTTCCTTCAGCAGACATGAGTATGGGGAACAGGCATGCCGAGAGCGTTCCTTTCTCCTGGCATGCTTTTGCAGCAGTAAGAGGCTGAGGGACTTCCTGAGACGAAGGCTCCAGAATTCTGTGTTCAATAGAGAAGATGGGCCTGTCCTCAGTCCTTTTAAGAATCTAATTACACTTTTGGCTTCTGCAACATCTTGTGGCAATGAGATCCACAATTTAATTACCGGCGTGATATGACAAAGTACTTCCTTTGTTTATTTCAAAACTGCTGCATGAAACTTGCATTGAGTGCTCTCTAGATTTTGCGTTGTGAGAAATAATGAACAGTTAAACAGTTTACCATACACCCATGACAAAGAGCAAATTAACATCCTTCAAACAACTTGAGCTAGCTGGTTTCTCATCAGGATCACTTAGAACAGAATACACTGAAAAAATACATAAATATAAGAAAACTGTATTTGTGTGAAAATCCCAGTATCCTGAAAGGGGAGGGGAAGGGAAATTATAGCAGTTATTTTTTCACAGTTAGTTTGTTTGTTTGTTTAATTTTATATTGACTTGCTTTTAACCATTTACACAAGTAGATTTTAAATTATCTAGCCCTGGGAATGTTCTAAAATATATGCATTTTTAAAGGATAGTCTGTTAATGTAATGATAGAATGATTCCTGAAAGTACAAAGTTCATAATGTATATGATTACAAATTCCTTTTGCAATCTGTGTACTGCCTTATTCACTCCCTGATATTTAAGGGCACTAACTAAGGGAATGTAAGTGTTATTACAATGAGTGATATACCATATGGTAAGCAGAATCAGCTGCAGCTTTGCACACTGTTGTCATTTTTCCCCTTGTACTACAGTTTTACATGATGTAATGTTTTTCTGTGATTGTTCAACATTCTACCATTTAAGCCTGCCATATTATAAAATGTCATTTTAGGGGGTTGCAGCTGAACCTGCTCACCATAAGACTGCATTTATTTCACAGATGTCTATCACACTGTCATCCCACAGGTGCACTCAAACTTTAAAATTTTCCTGTGCCTCAGCTTCTAATGTAAGAAAAATGTATTATGCAAGATGAGGAAATGGCAGCCAAAAAAGTAAATTCTGCTAAATGTCACTTTAAAATACAACGTGGGCATGCAAATGCAAGTAACCTTACAGGGTGATAATATTTGCACTCTCAGTAAAATGTGATGTGCAAATGATAGTGTAAGGGCCACGTCCTGAAAAGTAAAGGATCTCTCCAGGGTAAAAGTAAGAACCATAAATGTGGGGGTTTTTTCCATTAATACGGGAGACATTTTATTTTTCTGTGCTTCTGCTCAATTGTCATCAATGAAAATTTTCTAAAACTGAATTCATCTGGAGGTTATTTTCTGTCTTAAGTGGAGTTACAGCTGGTTTAAATGTAGTCCCATTGCTCCATTCTCAAAGAGTGTTAGAAAATAAGCAATGTGGGACGTATAGTTAAAAAAAAAAGGAAAAAAAAAAGAAGTTAAATAATAATGTAACAGTTAAGTGTAATCACACATTTAAGGAAAAAATGGGTTTCTATGACTGTTCCTGCAAAGTTCATACAACTATGGAGGATGTTCTCTTCTCTCTTTGCTTCACTTCATTTCATTTCACTTCACCTCACCTTTCCTCTTTCCCTCTTTCCTCTTTTCACCTCAACATGCCGTGCCTTTTTTCTACCTGTAGGTCATCAGCGATGTTGTGATCTAAGACTCGGAGATCTAAGACTTGGAGAACAAGTCTTATGAGGAGACATGAATGATCCATTCAGTTCAGCTAGGCTGCTAACATACATAGATACACACACAATGAAAAAATAACTAAGGAAAAATTTGTCCAGCAGCAAGTGTCATTGGTCCAAAAAAAAGATTTTTAAATCTCAGTTTGAGTTTTAGATTTCCATTAGAAAACTAGTTTTATTTATGCACCAACCAGAAAATTTGTAAAAGACAACTAACAAATCCTTCAATAAATTTATAAAAAAAACACTTTTCTGAATTAGAACAGTACGATTAATAAAAATATTTTCAGTGTGCAACAATAAATATAGATTCACAACCAGTGTTATATTTATGCTCAAATAAGTTTTTTTGGTTTTGACATTTTGTAAATTAAAGTCTGGGTAGATGTGAAAATAACAAAAGATAAATTAAAATGTGAAGGAAAGGACAAAATCAAAATACAACTAAAATTTTAATTAAATAATTTACCATAATTTGTTCATAATTTTGGAGTATATGTCAATAAAGTTCAATACATATAATCCTATATTCTGAGATCATATTGGTTTTGTTGCCAGCATAGAGTTACAATAAAATTAGTGCCTTGTTGATTGATAAATTAACTGAGATTAGATATGGCCTAATACTTTTGGTAAATTCGTCTCTGATCAGTCATTTTGAAATTGTAACAAGAAAACATGGACTTATTGCGGCCAAAATAATAGAAAACATTGATATTGTTTTATAACTGCAATTGAAGTTACTGTTTTCCATTGAGGCCTTTACTACTTGCTTTAGCAAGCAGTAAAGCTTTAAAACAAGCTTTACCTTGCTTGTTTTCATCAGGACTGGAAGACAGGGTAGCCTCGTAACAAAAAGCACTGCAACAAGGAAAGTTAAAACTCATTCTCCCTCATTAATATGTGTATTTCATGTCTTATTTAATCTACTTTAAGTACTCATTTACCAGATATTTTCTGACTCTACTTGGTTAATAACTAGCAAGCAGCACTGAAATATGTGCTTAAAAGACATACCTTAACTTTTCTTTGCAAACAACAGCTATGATTATTAGAATCTTTCTTGGCAATAGAGAGATTCCTTTAATTAAATACCCACAATAAATTTTACTGATGTCAAACAAACACCTAAGGCCTAATTTTATTTTTCCACTTGGAAATCTGAAAGTCTGTTAAAGAAAATGGTTTTTATATAAAACAGTCTTTAGTTATAATTCTGTTAATTTTGTACAGTTATTGTCACTTCCTTCTTTTACATAATTTTATATTAATTTCCTATTGCAGGATTTTTATTTAAATGACAGCGGCTGTCAAGATTTATGGCTTATATTATATTATATTGGCACATATATTACATTCTATTATATTGTATTATATTATATTATATTATATGATACTATATTGGCACAAATATAATAGAAAGGTACTGAAAAGTCTATTGCAATTGAACGAGGTTGGGAAAAAATTGTACTTTCCTCTTGAAGATTTTAGTTCCACTGGTGAGCTTACTTGTTATTTATAAAGGAAACAGAAACAATTTCTCTTTACAAGCTTCGCTTTCACATTTGTAACGCCAGCTGCAGGTACTGTCCCAGCTGAGACTGAGACAGAACAGGGTAGTTCTTTTTGTTCACTTTGATTCTGTGATTCAGTGAAACTTAGAGAAGTTGGGAAACAAGGAAAAAGAGAGCTACAGAACAAAAAAAGTAAATGTGATTCTGAAGAAAACAGTGTCTTAAAAATAAAGCGATGGCAGCAGGCTACTAAAAAAGCAAATATACTGTGATATGCCAGAAAACTTCCGAAAAATCATATTTTTCATTTTGTTTCAATGTTTTCAAAGTGAGTTTGTCCTTTTTCTAGATGATCATTATAAACAGATCTCATAATGTTGTAATCTCTATTGAAAATAAATGATATCCAAAATATAATTCTTCTAGTAATTTTCTATATTTAAAGTTTCTTAAATCTATATTTGCTCTTCATCCAGCTTTTAAGAAGTGATTTACTTTTATATGAAATTTATATTTTCTTAGTATTCACTGAATTGCTAAAAATATTTTGATGTTAAAAAAAAATATATAGTTTGTGTTTTGTTACAAAAAATAATGCAAATTACAAAAAGTTTAAACTAATATATTTTACCAACTAATACGACCGAGCTATAAAAATAACCATTTTAGTGGAAAGACCAAATAGTTCTGTCATGTAGCCTTACAAACTACAGAATATAATAGATATACATTTTGCACAGAATAAAAGTATTGCAATAGCTGAAAATAACTAGCAATAAAAAATTCAGTAACATCATATATTTATACCACAGCATTTAAGTAAGTGGTCAGGACACGTCTCACCTAACTTTAGAGGCCTACAAGACATCTGCATATTTACTTGTCACTTTCAATTAATTTTTTTATAACCAATGGAGATCAATAGACAGTAGAAAATGGAATTTATGTGACCAACTATAGACATCTACTTTAGGATTATATGAATTACAAACTGACTGCCTGTTTCTCTCCACTAATAATAAAAGAAGCCTACACAAATAGCTCAGCTGTAGGTTTCTGCTTAATACAGACGTAGAGATAAATTAAAAGAATCACCCCTGTTTACTATTTTCTTTATCCTATATGGCTCAGATGACTAGTTTTCCACTACAATAAATTCAAATGGTGGATTATTTACAGGAATTATAATTGAAAGTACATATTCCATCTTCATGTGGCAATAGAAATCAAATTGTCCTATACGAACTTTGGCTACAGATAAAATCCATCATACAAAACTTAATTACTAAGAAATATAAAATTCACAGCAGTTAAGTTCTCAATGTACAGTCATTCTCCACATCAGTTTGAACCTATGTTTTATGGGATAATTCACACAAGAACATCTAGATTAAATTATGACTTGCCAGTAATGCCAAGTGCTTTTGGAAAGTTACTTGTCTCTACATTTACAATAAAAACTTGATTGTGTTAGGTAATATACAGGATTTGATACACAACATGTCATATCCAGATATGGTCATTTAACAAACATTATTCATTAAAAATTACACTCCTCAATGTATCAGAAAGTTTAGCAAGTTTAGAATAGGAATTTTAATGAAGATTTTCTTCCAACTGCAATTATGGCAGACACAATAAATAGTAACACTTAAACGCAGACATAAATGCTGCCATTACTAAAAATGTAGTGTTGTTTTCTCTGATGAGCAGTGGGAAGAGTAAGAAAAATCAGGTGAAAGAGTAAAAGCAGAAAATAAATCAGTAAATATGAAGAGCTGATACAAAACAGAATGGAAAAGGAATAGAATAAATTAATTGAAACAATAGTGGTAGATGTGGGGAAGACTGAATTATATAAAAAAATATTGCTAAAAAATATTCTAATCATTGAGAAAACCAACTGGATGAAGTAGTTCAACACTTAACAGCAATGTATGACAAATAGTCATATAGCATCATCTATGGAGTCATACAGTTTCCCTTAGAAAGTCGACTGGGGATAAGTTCCTATGCAGTGAGGTGATATGCATGGCCAAAGGAAAGGAAAAGCTTCTGTTCATATTTTTCAACTACAGGTGATCATCAATAAATTTTGGAGCTTGTAAAGGAAAAAATACTAAAAGGTACAAGAAAAAAGTCAAATATTTACCACTGATGTGACAAAACCTAACAAAGAAGACATCAAATCCCAGACAGATTTTTTAGTAGACTTGTATTAGTTCAAAACTAGTCAGAATCATAGAATCATAGAATAGTTTGGGTTGGAAGGGACCTCTAAAGCTCATCTAGTCCAACACCCCTGCCATGGGCAGGGACATCTTCAACTAGATCAGGTTGC
>NW_008795018.1:3874758-3878627 GCF_000699145.1 Aptenodytes forsteri
GGGCTGCGAGTGCACATTGCTGGCTCATGTCCAGCTTTTCATCCACCAGTACCCCCAAGTCCTTCTCGGCAGGGCTGCTCTCAATCCCTTCATCCCCCAGCCTGTAGTGATAGCGGGGGTTGCCCCGACCCAGGTGCAGGACCTTGCACTTGGCCTTGTTAAACCTCATGAGGTTCACACGGGCCCACTTCTCCAGCTTGTCCAGGTCCCTCTGGATGGCATCCCATCCCTCTGGTGTGTTGACTGCACCACTCAGCTTGGTGTCATCTGCAGACTTGCTGAGGGTGCACTCCATCCCACTGTCTATGTCATTGATGAAGATATTAAACAGAACTAAAAGCTGTTTTAAATTAAGAATTCCTTATAAAAACAGGACAAATGTTTTTATCATCTAGAATTCCTTTTCAAAGCATCTCTAATAGTAAGTGGGAAAGACATTTAAGCTGAAATATTAATAATTTAATGGTATTTTTTTATATTTTGTATGACAAAAGATAATAATTTAAACACTATTCTTTAACAAGTACTTTATGCCATTTGTGTAGTTTCAGTTTAGCAATAGTATTTGTCAGTGCACAATGTTTATGTATAGGACTTCAAACATATCATAAAATCTGATGTTCAACTATGGCCTCAAGTTGCGGCAGGGGAGGTTTAGATTGGATGTAAGGAAAAATTTCTTTACTGAAAGAGTGGTGAAACATTGGAACAGGCTGCCCAGGGAAGTGGTGGAGTCCCCATCCCTAGAAGTATTTAAAAGACGTGTAGATGAGGCGCTTAGGGACATGGTTTAGTGGGCATGGTGGTGTTGGGTTGATGGTTGGACTCGATGATCTTAGAGGTCTTTTCCAACCTCAATGATTCTATGATTCTATGATCATGACTGATCCTGCCATTACCTCCAGCTGTAGAAATCCCAATAAATTAAACTCAAGTGTTTGCTGCTAGTTAGCCTAGTAAATTTAGTCTGCCTCTGAAAAGATCAAGCTATTACAATTTTATCTTTCTAAAAAGAGCTACTTATTTGCTGTGAAAAGATTAAGGAACCTGTTACTCCATCTGTAACAGTATATAGATTCTACAGCAAAGAAATCTAACAAATCTGGGGAAACTGACGGTTTGTTCAAACAGCTGACTGAAGGAACCATTAAAATAGCTCATGGAAGCTCCAGGGTTTCAATTTCTCTTTTCATTATATATTGTCTCAACATGTTCTAGAAAAATGTAGAGCTCCTCTGTCTCAGAGCTGAGATGGGAAAATGAGTAAATAAATGTTTTCTGTAGCACTCTTCATCTCAGGAATTTTGCGTAACTCAAAAGTAATTAAAAAAAGATGTCCCACAAAAACTGAATGTTAGATTAAATATTTTACAAGTTCAGAAGCTAGAACAGAGGAAAATAGAACAAAATTTTCTAATATGGATTCTTTAATACATTTCCTGGAAAGATATATTCTTCATTTTTCCATCTAATGTAGGAGACAAAATATTTTGCACCAGAGTATGGTTCTGTATCCAAGTGTCTAGGATGTTCAGCTGTGGGTTGAGAAGACCTAGACAGTTCCAGACATGGTGTCTGTACTTCATATTCAGCACTAATTGGAGAATAACTGGAGAATACCAGTATATAAGTGTCAATTTACCCAGGCTGGCACTAGAGTATACCGTTATTTTCTCTCCTCTTGACTGAGACTTTAAAAGGATTTTGCATGAAAAACTTCTTGCTTCTGGATCAAAACCACAATCACAAGCAAGTTAAGCCCCGACCTCAGTGTCAATATGTTCAGTGCTGGACAGCCAGAGTATACACATCTCAAGCTACTCAAAAAACCTGAGCAGCAGCTTTGCAGGGATTTAACGAATTGTGAATATGGGCTAAGGCACCTACATATCACTGAATATTTTTAAATTCCCTCCTCCTTTTTGATATCTAGCTGCTTCTTCCTGCTCTCCCCAAGCAGACCATTGTTTCCGACTGGTAATCTGTGAACAAAAAGATCTGGGCCAGAACTCAATGAGGAAGACTAATAGAAAAATGCATGGTAAAACCAACAGACCATCAGCCTGGTTTAATTAATTATCTTCTTATTGTAATTTAGTCTGATCTGCAAAAAGTGACTGTAAAAGCATTACTTCTTTATATATCTAAATACTAACATTAACTATCATTAAAAAAATCTTTCAGTGACTTTCTATTATGTCTCATAATTGAAGTAATGGTTACTCTGAAATGCACCTACTGTGTTAGTACACATTAAGCAAATATTAGCAAAACCAGAGAAATTTCAATGGAAAGGAACAGTGTTACATGGTGATTATTATTTTTTTCTGCATTGTATCTTTCAGCCCAATAACAGCATTGAATATACTTCAAATTCCCACTGGTCCTGAAAGATGTCACAAGAATTTTCCAGCCTGAAAAATTTCCGCTTTATCCCCCAGCATCATACCTCAGCAGCTTTGCCCTCAATTTTGGTGATCCTCTGGTGCACAAGAAAAACTCCAAACACCTTTTCAAAAAATCCCACTGCCGACCTTAACTACAACTCTTCAGTACACCAGTTTCTGCTCATGCATTTCACCTACCACAGGCAACTTTTCCCTGATGGAGCTTCTTTCCCAGCATACAATCTTCTCCAATTTACTCTCATGGGAACTTTTCTCCGTACTGTAATGTCCCCATAGCCTGGGAATACATCAGTGTTGCCAAGATGTTTTGAATGCACTGGCTGCTTCCGTGTGTGGCATTAGCTCCATCTCACCCCTGCTGGTACTCCTTCTGTCTGTGTAGATTATCCTCTAATGATCATTTGTTCCTTTCCTCCTTCCCATTTTTCCTCTACCTGATAACAATAAGTGTCCATTAGTGGTGCTGAAATTACCTTTAGATAAAGAAGAGGTGTCTTTTTTATTAAATAAGCTTCAGCTGGAGTAGAGACCTAAGCATGTGTCTAACTTCATCCATTGAAATGGACTCGTTAGCTTCATGAGATTATTTATGTGTGTAAATTACATTCATTACTACTCAAGAATGGTTCTTCAGGTTGTACCCAAAAAGCATCAGTCATACCAATGTGAACTGTGCTAGTAAAATAATATATCCAGTTTGGGGGGGTTGTTGTAGTCTCTCTCTTCCACATTCCCTTTCAGGCTAACAAATACTTCTGTACTGCTCTTAGATGTTTTGCTTACAGAAATATTTCAGAAACTTAACATTAGCAGCTTCTTATTCTTTACTTCTCTTGTCTCCCTTGAGAAACAGTGTGCAGAGAAGAGCATTTAGTAAAGTAGTTTCCAATATCTTTCCAGTGTGTTTTACACTAAGGAAAGTCAGGCTGGTAAAATAATAGAATCATAGAACCACAGGATTATAGAATCATTTCAGTTGGAAAAGACCTTTAAGATCATCAAGTCCAACCGTTAACCTAACACTACCAAGTCCACCACTAAACCATGACCCTAAGCACCACATCTATACGTACGTCTTTTAAATACCTCCAGGGATGGTGACTCCACCACTTCCCTGGACAGCCTGTTCCAATCCTTGGCAATCCTTTCAGTCAAGAAATTTTTCCTCACATCCAGTCTAAACCTCCCCTGCCACAACTTGAGGCCATTTCCTCTCGTCCTATCGCTAGTTACTTGGGAGAAGAGACCGACACCCACCTCGCTACAACCTCCTTTCAGGGAGTTGCAGAGAGCAATAAGGTCTCCCCTCAGCATCCCTTTCTCCAGGCTAAACAACCCCAGTTCCCTCAGCCGCTCCTCATAAGACTTGTTCTCCAGACCCCTCACCAGCCTCGTTGCCCTTCTCTGGACACGCTCCAGCACCTCAACGTCCTTCTTGTAGTGAGGGGCCCAAAACTGAAC
>NW_008795018.1:3878743-3903581 GCF_000699145.1 Aptenodytes forsteri
CCCCCAGGTCCTTTTCTGCTGGGCAGCTTTCCAGCCACTCTTCCCCAAGCCTGTAGCATTGCATGGGGTTGTTGTGGCCGAAGTGCAGAACCTGGCACTTGGCCTTGTTGAATCTCATATGATTGGCCTTGGCCCAAAGAGCATAGCTGCTCTTTTACCTCTGAAGACAGAGAGCAAAAGGAAAGATTTTTTTTTTAATTTTCAGCCTTTGAAATGGCATATAGAAAGACCATTGAAATTAGAAGATTGGAGATGTGATTCTCTGCCCTCTAACTTGAGGGAGACAACAGAGATCTGAAACCAGAGTTAAGCCCCCCAAGTGCAAGCACATGGGTAATTGCAAAACAGGCTGTTTAGAGAACATTGAAGAAAAGACATTCAGAAAAAAAAAAGAGGCCGATTTGGCTTTTACCTTCTATGACATCGTTTAAAGAAAAGATTTTCTTTAAGTAAAGAACAAAACTCAGGTTTGATTAGCATTCATGAAAATTTCTATAGAAAATTTCATGGTACAAATCCCCAAACATTCTTTTACACAAAAATGTTAAGCTTCATTGTGGTGGGTTGACCTTGGCCAGCTGCCAGGTGCTGACCCAGCCACTCTCCCACTTCCCCTCCTCAGCAGGATGGGGGAGAAAATAAGATGAAAAAGCTCATGGGTCAAGATGAAGACAAGGAGGTCACTCACCAATGACCATCACATACAAAATAGACTCAATTTGGGGAAGATTAATTTAATTTATTGTCAATTAAAAATAGAGTAGGATAGTCAGAAACAAAACCAAAACTAAACCCCCTTCCATCCACCCCCTTTTTTTCCCAGGCTCAACTTCATCGCTTCATTGCTGACTCCTCTACCTCCTCCCCACACTGAGCAGTGCAGGAGGATGGGGAATGGGGGGTTGTGTCAGTCCATAACAGCTTCTCTCTGCCACTCCTTCCCCCTCATGCTTTTCCCCTGTTCCAGCGTGGGCTCTCAACCGGCTGCACCTTCCTCTGGCCACATCCACCTGCTCTGGCATGGGGTCTTCCATCGGCTGCAGTGTGGATATCTGCTACACCGTGGTCCTCCATGGGCTACAGGGGGACAATCTTTTTCACCATGGTCTTTTCCAGGGGCTGGAGAGGAATCTCTGCTCCAGCGCCTGGAACACCTCCTTTCCCTCCTTCTTCACTGACCTGGGGGTCTGCATAGCTGTTTCTCTCACATTTTTCTCACTCCTCTCTCACACAGATGTTGTGCAGTGTTTTTTACCTTTCTTAAACTTGTTTTCCCAGAGGCGCCACCGTCTCCTCTGAGGGGCTCAGCCGTACCCTGCTGTGGGTCGGTTGGAACCGGCTGTGTCCGGCACGGGGCAGCCCCGGCCTCTCCTCACAGAGGCCATCCCTGCAGCCCCGCCGCTGCCAACACCTTGCCATGGACACCGAATACATTAATTCATATAGAAAATAATTTTGTTTTAATTTGGTTTAGCTAAAAAACAAAGCAAATAAATCTTGAGACTAGCTTTCTCCTGCTGTATGCTGTGATCATGAAATCTAATCAATTTAATTAAAATAGACATTTTCTCACAAATTCTATTGATTTGGATGAACTCCCATTTCTCCATGAAATACTTTTCTCATTAAAAAATATCAACCAGCCAATTATTATTAATGTTTTAAGCCAACCTCAGCAGGCTAACTAAGCTTCTGTAATAACAGAAAAGATTTAGAAAACAGTATGCTATGGAAACTTAAAAATGAAAATCAACCCCAAAAATTTCATGTGAATTTTAATATTTGAATGCAATTGAGAAAGACACTTAGCAACTTTAGTCTCTCCCATAACATATTCAGTGATTATATCCTACCAAACACATGAAATTACACATGAAAGTAGATAAGAACATTTTCTCCACTGTTCAGAGAGACCTGAGTGCTAGGATGTCCATTTTGATGATATTGCTAGAGGAAGACAACAATGAGAAATGCCCTGGATTTGGGGTTCTGAAAGTAACAATAACTGGGCTTTTTGTGCAATAATATTTCCTACTGTGTTCCCTGTCTCAGTTAATGACATCTTTATGAGCACACCTTGAAGAGGCAGATGGAGAATGGGTTCCTGTGTCTCTGTGTAAGTAAGTGGACCCCTTTAAGGACGAGGATAACCATTTATTTGCCTTTTAAAAAATAAAGATGAAATAACAATAGTGCATATTATAATTAATAATGATCACTTTCATAATACCTTACAGCTTCAAAGCACTATAAAACCATCAAGTAATTAATGTTTACTTAATGAAAGTAACATAATTCAATATGCAAAGATGCTGAAACAACAGAGGTTTAAAATGCACAAGCCAAATCCCCGAGCTCACCTGAGAAGTTGCACAACTTTATAGTCGGGTTCTACACAAACCCTTGATGTGCCATGTGTGCACAGCGTCCAACAGCAGCAGAATAGATCAGTGCAATAAATCATTTGGAAAACAATGAAGTTCCAAAGGAGATCCAGACTTTTAGATGGCTCTCCAGTGGGTCAAAATCACATACCTTGATGTTCAAGTTACTCATGCTGCTAAGAGACAGGAAAGAATTGACCAGGTAAAGGTTTTTTTCTTCTTGTAAACAGTATAAGATTTTATTGCTAATTGATTCTTACAGCTTATTCACGGTATGATTCTGCATTTTTCTATACTTAGAAGTTCCATTGACTTAAATAGGAGTACTGAGTGCACAAGGAATGGAGAATAAGGCTTTTGAAGTTCAGTATCATTATTTAGATTTCAGGCATGCCTGGAGACAGCACTCTAGATTAATAGAATGCTTTGCTTCAATTAGCTCTGTGTCTCCTGTATCCCTCCTCAATTCCCTCTGCCCTTGTTTAACATACTCCCTTATCCCTTCGCATTATCCAGACAGGTGCTCTCTGCTACCACAGACTGCTGGAAGTTTCACGGAGGAGATTCAGTGTGGGGAGGAGGAACTGGATGTGTATGGGTTTATTGGCTCTGATGCAGGATAGGAGAATGTGTGAGTCTGTATATGAGTCTGATTTGTTCTCCCTGAGTATTGTTTCAGAGATCCTTTAAAAATATCTCTGAAAAAAAAAGATCTTAAAAGATGTCTTAAACAGATACACTCATTTCTATGTATGGCAAGCACATTTTCACAATCTAGCACAGAAAATGTGAACCAAAGGAGTATTACTTCTAGCTGATTAATTTTGGGGGAGAGGGAAGCCGATATAAAAGAAGAAAAAAATATATTCTTTTGTATATATGAAAGAAATCTTTATTGTAGTGAAACTCAGATTTCTGCCATGATTTTCTTTGGTTTTCCACTGTAATAAGCCCCCTTATTTCAGACATCCTTGAAAGAGGCTTAGGAGCATAATGCAATGGCTACTGAAAACTGATGCATCCTGCAAAGTGGGGGCAGGAAATTATAAGTCTCACATTGAGTTCAATGGGAAAGTCATAAGGCCCTGCTCCTTCTCCCTTGGGGTATTTTCCTATTTTATTGTCAGTACTATAATGGGCAATCAGTTCCTGAAATGGTGCCCTGCTGTCTAGATGAAGCATTTATAGGTTTTTTTAAGCAGTCCATTTGAACACTGCAGAATAAAAAAAGTCAGCGCTTACAAGTTCAGATTTTAGGGCCCTGATCCTGCACTGAGCTATGTGTCGGCAAACCTCCTGCCCACTTGGAAGTCAAGGCAGTACCAGGGTCTCGATTTCTACATTTTCCGCTGCAATTCAGACCTTTATTTATCACAGCTGGAAACAACATCATAAATAAAAATGCTTCTAAAAACCAAAGTGTTTGTCCCTTTTAAAAGTTAACTTTCCTAGATTTATGCACATATATTTACATAGTAATCCTCTGAATGGAGATACTTCTAATGAATTAGGGGATTACTACAAAAATATATAAATCATCACAGATGTTTTCCATGCAGAAACACTTTCTTTGGGGGGAAAAAAAATGTTCAAAACTCAAAGGAAAAAAGTCTTTTTGAGGGCCTAACATCACAAACCAGATCTAGGAAAGACCTTATAGGCCAGATCCAATATAAGATTTAGGTCTAAAATGAAACTAAGAGAATTTATGGATTACTTAAGGTCAGTCTAAATTGGGATTTAGAAGCCTAAACTTGACTACAGCCCAGATCATTATCTAGGTCATCTCTTTTCAGCACTGCCTAATCCTTACAATACCTAAATCTATAAAATGCCTTCCTGTGTGGCTTAAAGTTTGCTACTGTTGAAAGTGGCCATATTTGTTCAGACCTAGTTACTAAAGATATGCCCATTGCCCAGATAAATTCCAGGTTTAATCAGAGGATAGTAAGTCAGTGAGCTTTCTACTTCTCCAGAAAAGTCTGAAAATATTGCTGTGTCTTTTTTCACATCTGCTTAATTCTCAGAACTCTTCTTCAGAGAAGCTAGAGGCCCATTACCAGCCCTGAGCCAGCATTGGCTATAACCTTAATGGCAGCCACAGGAAAAGGCATGTTCCACTCACCTGTTGAGGTGGGACCTCTGTGAAGCAGGAATCATGGTATTAGGAGAGATAGCAAGTTTATGAGTACCTCTTCTAGTTGTTATGGCATTTAGTAGGAAAGAGGTAAATCTGATTTTTTTTCAGGTCTTTACTCACAGGACTATTGTCCTTGTAACCAAATGGCATAGGAAGTACATATCTATTCTGAGATGGAGCAAGAATATAATTTCTGTCCCACTTGAAGGACAGCTGGAGAACCCTTTCTATGGTCACTTGACTTTTCTGGATACAATGGCTTAATTGCAAGAGCAAAGGCAAACATTTATCAGCAGCTTTCCTCACCAACTTGCTGCTCGTGTCTCAGGAGGTCACAGAGCTTGGTCGTTAAGGCCACTGCTGTATGGGGGAACAGGAGGCATCAATTGCTTCAAGATTTGTAAATCTGCTTTCTGGATGAATGGTTTAACTGCCAGCCTACGGTCCAAAAGACAGGGAATGCAATTTATCACCACTTTTCAAACTCATTCCCTTTGGTGCCTATTCCCCCAAGGTGCATAGGCTTTCAAAATCAGCATCTCACTCTTTTCATCTGAATTCTTTCACATCAGAGCAAGAATTTATTCATGGGAAATAGCTACTTACTCTCAGCTGAGTGACATATACCTGAGTTCACCATACCATTTTCATTCTTGGGCTCAATTAACCTTGTCTCATGTAAAATGAAAAAGAAGGATGATAGCATGAGCAGGACTGAATTTTCTGTGAAGATTTTTTTTTTTTTTTAGATACATTGAAAGACTGAGGACGTGGCTCCATAGACAGATGTAAAGATTCATATGGCAACCTATCCCAGATTTCATCTGGCCAGCTATAAACTGAGTCCAGTTCCAAGGCTGGGTGGTAGTGTTAACATGGCACTAAGCCCAAGTTAACCAAGCATCAGGAGGCTCCTGAGAAAATGAGAGCATTGGCAACTTTGCAATTTTGAAAGGCTTGAGACTGTGTTTTAGTCACTCCCTCAGCCTCAATGAATAGTTCTATTCAGTAGCAGGTGATTATCCTTAAGAGCAAGACCTATATGCACTCTGATAGAGAGCTAGTAGAGACACCCTACTGTGACTGTTCTTTTGGCAAGCCTCACCAGAGACTTTGGCAGTCTCTCTTCCTCTAAAGTGCTACTGTGCTTTTGCATGGTTGCATTCTTCATGCAGACAATATCAATGCCAACCCTAAGAACATGAAGAACTGATAATAATTATTGTTTTCACTGCTGGATAGCAGAGAACAACTGCAACATCAAGAAATATCATGCTTTCTGAGCATTTTTTTTAGAAAATGTATCTATTTCTTTTAGCTTAAGTAATAAAATCCAGTTATCTGACAACATATTTGAGTTGTGTTTTCATTATACTCATGTACATTTTGCAATGGATTACAATTTTTAATTAAGGCCCCATGTGGTTATCAGAATAGAGTAATCAGTAACTTCCAATAACAATTTTATGTTAATGTTTGTGAAATAAAGTATTAGACAATTTTAGAACAAAATAAAATAAATTAAAATGTGGAATGTCTTAAAGATCACACCGTTTAAGCCCAAACAAAATGTTTCTTTTATTCAGGTTTTTTTACTCCATTCTATGTTTGACAAAGTATTGTTAGTAGATATATGTTCACATCATTTCAAAGCTGGAAAATGTTTACTTGCTTGGATTGACAGTATCTCTTTACAGTATTTCTAATGCTCACGTACCCTGGCCTCCTCTGGACTATTTTGTGAAGTTTTAATTCTGGGAAGAAGGGCAAAACAAGGTCCACAAAAAACTGTGATAAAGAAAAGAGATGAAAGGGAAAGAAATACAAATGGAAAGAGACATAAAAGGGCAAATGTTTTTAGAAATGGAATAGGAGCAATACATCATCTATTCACAATGTTAGCAGTGAAAATTATTTCCAGCTTTTGTAGCAATGGTCTATCGTTTGCATGAAACATAATACTCAGTCTAAAAAATCACTTAGGGCAGGTGTCTGCCTAACTTCTACTAGTGTTAACAGCTGTTGGGGTGGGAATAAGGAGAGTTTTATTGCTTGTCCACTTGCCTACAAGCTGCAGCTCTTTGCAACATATTCCCTTCATGAACCTTCTTGGCCAAAATCAGGGAACTATAAGACCTGTTCACAAAAGGAAAAGTCCCCTATCTCTAAAAAAGATAAAATGTTCTTGGCAAGATGACTCTAAAGGGTTTGCTGAGACAGTGAAAATTTGTGCTGGCCTGAAGGCTTTGCTCTGCCAGGCAAGCACAATTTATTCTGTCTTGTGAGGAATGCCATAGTGAGTATGCAGGAAGCAGTGAAGTTTCTGCTAGGGAAGGTGAGAGTTCCCATCTCCTAGAGCTTTGGGTTGTGATAGAGGAAAAGTTTAGACTGCCAACAATATGTTTGCTAATGACTAGTCGTGCTTCCAAGATCTCAGTGGCAAATGACTCATCTCATGCATCACAGTACCTCCTAAACTCTTGATACTGGCTAGATGCTAGACAGACTAGAGACCTATTGGAGAAAAATGTTATTACAAAGCTCTGAATTATGCCATATTCTAAATGTACCAAGGCTGACAAGGCCGTGTAGGTGGAAGATGTCATTCGTACTATATGCATCCTCATTACTGAAATTCCCACACTATCTTTTTTTGACTCCAAGTCTTTTATTTACAAATGAAAAATGGGATCTCTAATTTGATAATTAATTCTCACACCAGGTTTTTTTTACTGTGTCTTTTGTTTACTTGTAGTTGGCATGCAGGGTTTTTTTGGTCTAAAGGCCAAGAGACAAGATATAAGCAAACAATGACATAAGACCTAACCACTACTTATGTTCATTTTTGGTGCCTGTATCCTACATGTAGCCAGCATATATGTTTATTTTTTATTACAGTTTTAAATTATTTGGGCCAGCAGCTAGAAAGCAAAGGAGGATACCGATAATTTCTATCAGTGGTTCTCTTGTCATCCCTTTGACTTCAGCATAAGGTCTGTGTTTTTTATTTGTCTTCAACAATCTACTGATCAAATATTTATCCTCCTAGTTCTCTTACCCTGATGGAGGAATACCATTGGTATTTCCATGGGAAATTCTACTTCTTCAAAAGGAATAGGAGACAAAAGTTTTCATTATCCCAGTGCCAGGATGTATGATCTTAAAACTTCCCATTTGTTAACACCTTCTCCCCGACAATCTCTCCAAATACCTTTTCTCTCAGATGATGTAAATGAGTAATGTCACCAAATTAAACTCAGTGATGTCGTCAAATTAATTTAAATTTGAATGTTGATATTTCTATTTCAACACTGTAGAATGTTTACATGCGTGCCTTTAAGTTTAGTAGTTATGAGTTAATCTATTGTAAGGCATCACTAGTCTCACTTACTCAGCAAGAATTCCTGTGGTTTTTGTATAAGCAGGAGCTTTGGAGGAGACACTGTCTAATACTGACAAAAAACTTAGAAGTAAAGGGGTAGAAATGAACCAGACCCAAAAAGTTTTGTCTGATAAGTCTCCCAAGACTCCATGTCATCTGCTTCCCAGAAAAAAGAATCCTACAAAATGTGCATGTCTTAGAATAGAGGAATATTTTCAGCAGTTTGGAAGATTTCAATACAAATTAAAATTTCAAACTTAGAGTTCCTTGTATGGAAACATTAGTATTTCTCTGTTTCTACTGTTTCTCCTGGAGTAATTTTACCTGATACATACTAGGGTTGTAATTGCCTTTTGAGGGAGCTGCTTCATGAGGGAGTGTTGTTCCCTGATAGGCTATTACAGCTAGTTCTTACTTCATTTTTACTCCCATCTGATTTAGCTCCCAGTTTATTGCTCTCGAAGATAATGATACTGCACTCGACACAAGTACGTTTCATTCTCCTTCTATACTACAGTCATCCAAGTACTCCATTTTTTCTCATATCATGATCTTCCATTGAACTGGTGATCCCTCCCAATGCTCTGTAGTTCATGACATTTATGCCAAGGTGAGCAATGGAATATAAATAAATTTCCATCAATGATGGTCCTGGATCTTAATATTTTTCCTTCTAACAAAAAACCTTTACTCTAAGGAATGAACCCTTGTTGTTTTTATTCACAGAAATATTTTCAGATGTTATCAGACAATGATCCAAATTGCCGTAGAGATTGTCTTGAGGAAAAAATCCTCTTCAGACATGCAAATAGGTGGCAGCTTTAAATGATTGATAGTCAAATCAACTGCTGTTTGTTCTAAGTCAGATTCTCAGACTTAATACAGACTAACTTTAGGAAAAAACTGGGCACATACTTAAATCAAACTTTTGCTTCAGAAGAGCTTGGAGTGAATTCAAAAGGTGGCTGCTGAGCAGGAATTCTACATTCACATACAACAGCTGCGGAACAATACAGCACAGTGCTTGAAGTACTCAATAGCAGGGGGGAAGTGGGCACTGGCTTCCCTACCCAGTTTACATTAAACTGCCATTATATAAAAAAACTTGTGGTGACAGCAAGAGTATGGACCAGAATGCAAAACTGGCTCTTCTCTACTCAGTGCAGTAACTTATGAAATAGGAGAAATAAGTTTTATTCCAAAACTCCGGCTTCTGTGGCAATTGTTCTAACCACGAAGCTACCATGTGAAAGGCAGACTCCTAAATGAGGTCCAGCTTCATCCAGGCAGCTAATTGCGTCTCAGAGTTAGGTTCTCAAATTGGAAGGAAAAGGGTGTTTAGACACCTATTTTTATCATTTCTAGTTGACTGATCCTGAAATCACCCTGCTCAGTACTCTAACATTGTATATTCTGTTCTTAGGTGCCTAATTCAGCAAAATTCAGTTCCTGGGATACAGCAAATAACCTACACTAGCACATAAGCTTTCCTTTGGAGCTGGTCCTTAGGCTACAACTACCACTTTAGGTATCTACATCTGAAGGTTTTGTACCAGTGACATTTGCAAATCTCTGATATCACTTAGGAGGTGACTAATATTTCCACTGGTAATATCCCCACTATAACTAAGCTATTGCCAGAAGCCATGCATATTAACACCGAACTTCTGACAGCATTAAATTGGTAAGTGCCTAGATCATTAGATTCAAAATTCATAAAATAGACATTACTCAGTGTACTCCATATCAAAACCTGAAACACATTCTGAGCATTTCAGCTATACTGGAATATCTACAAGAGCTTTGGCAGGACCCCAGATCAGCCAAATCTGTGAGGTGGACCAGTCTAGCTCTTTTCCCTAGAGTGACCTCTCTAAAGGAGACTGAAAACACAGAAAATCCAGGCTTTAACAGTCTTTCAAATAGGATAGCTTTTTTTTTTTTAAAAAAAAAACAAACAGAAAAATCCAACGTGACTAGGACAGAAAAATAAATAAACAATTAATTAATTAATTAATTTATAAACCAGTTTCTCCATGATCTTAAAGGTAGGTCCTAGCTTCTACACTTTATTTTAGTCAATCTGGCAGCTTCCCAGCTGGAGCAAATGGCACAGTCCTCTGCAGTTAGTAAGGACCTTTCTTCTGTCATCCCTGAAGCCTCTAACAAGGATTTCAGTTTGCCCAAGACTTGCAGGATCCCAATTCATTGCTGTACCTGTCACTGCCTCATACTCCTCTTCTCTCACCCTTGACAATCACCAGAACTTCCTATCTTTGTGCTTGCTCAGATGATCTCCAGAAAAGGTCCAAACTCCCCTAGAGAAGGGATCCACATGGCCCAGTCCTTTTGAAGGAATAGAAACATAATTTTCAAGAACAAATGAAGAGGAGAGGAGAGGAAAAGAAAAGAAAAGAAAAGAAAAGAAAAGAAAAGAAAAGAAAAGAACCCTGAAGGATTTACAGTTGTGAACCCCACCCTAAGAAAGTGACCTTTACAGCAGGCAAGTAAACACCTAGGTCAACCCATTTCTTCATGGCACTCTTATTCACCATCTCCTTGTTCAGCGTGCTGGCAGTTTTGTATCCCAGGCCTATCAGCCCAACACACCCTTACACTGCAGAGCAAGGATAGCATCTAACTCTGCAACACCGCAGCAGCAGTCGAGGGCTGCAATATTCATTTGTAACACTGCTGCTCTCTTAAGAATGATGCCCAGAAGCCTAGAGTGCCTAAAGAAAAATTGACATAATGACTACAGAAATTGTTTGAGACACAAATCAAGCAAAGCTCAAATTTGAACCTATATTCAAACTGGTTTGGTTATTTTGTTTGTTTTTTTCAAATTTAGTACTGCCAGGAACGTTTACAGGGTTGGTTTCATAAAGGGAGTTTGAAGCCATTGATTTCATATGGGCATTATTCGATCTCATAGGAGCAATGAAAAAAAAGAAAAGATTCTATGCAGAAATGTTTATCCATTGGTATTCATCTCTTAAAGCTTTCCGTACTCTGTGATAACGTGACCTCTGTATTTTTTATTGACCACCAGACTTGTATTCAATATAATACTGTATTTAAATATTAATGTATTAAAGCATATAACTGTACCATGTTACCTTTTTGTTCCACTTCTATCTTAACTTATACTAGAGGGTTTAGATTTGAAAAAAATGTGAAATATGTCCTTGAAAACTTGTAACTAAATCTTTATAAATATTACAAAAACAATAATTTTGCATCAGTATGGTGAACAAGTAGCAAAGTGCCTGAAGAATATAAATTGAATGTTCTCTAGAAGAATCAGTAAAGGTTAAAATTCATCATTTTAACTGATAGGCTTTCTTTGGGAAATAACTGATGCAGTGAATACGAAATGCTATGATAATTTTGTGTTTCTCCTCAGTGTTTTTTTTTTTTTCCTTGAAAAACACTATCTCTTCAATAATAAAGCATACCTTTTTCCATTCATTCTAGAACTAAAGTTTCCTACAATGCTTGTCTTCATACACAATTGATAGTTTTTTTCACTTTAAATGGAAACTTTTTATCTGAATGGAGTGAACACTTCTGTCCATTTCAGGAGAGGCTGCAATCCTATAGGAGATACACTGTGACTTAGATCTTTTCAGGAAAAGATTTAACCTAGACATGGTATGAAGACTGGTTGCTAAATACCACATTTACTACCACAGTTTCCATAGTGATTTTCAGACTGTAGCAGGCTGGAGGCTAAACTAGAAAAATAGGCATAAATGCAATTTATGATAGAAATAACAGCAGTATTTAGAAGCACCTGTTTGTCCTAGGCACTGCACTAATGCCAGTAACAGATCTCTTTTCTTTCCAAAGTCTTACTGCCTACTAAGTGAAGTAGAAAGGTATTGCCATCTTTCTAGAGTTAGGAAATTGAATTACAGAGACATTGAATGACACTTTTTTCACAGACATATAGGAAGACTGTCACAGAAATGAACCCAGGTCTGTTGAGTTTCAGTCCAGGTTATAAACTGGACTTCAGTTTTCCATCAAATAACTTTAGTCCCTTTAACTATTATTCAAACTGCAGATTAACCTGCTGTGCTGATGGCCCGAAGCAGCTGACTTGCATGTAAATCAGATATCAATTTGTGGAGATTAGCTAATTCCAAGTAATATTATTTCTTTCTACCATGTCAATACTTCTGCCCACAAAAGACTCTCAGTACAATGCGCTTTGCTAATTTGGGGTGCGAAACAGGTTTTTAATTGCTTTGCTGATTTAAAGCTTACTGGTATGATTAGATAGTAAAACAGGGCCATACAGGGTCCAGATTTGTACTTAGCATTGCTGGCAATCTGACTATCACTAGTTCAAACATTTCCAAACTTTCTCCATGAGAATCATTGCCCACTCTGACTGTCAGGCATCCCATGATCCCCAGGAACAAGCTCTGTGGCAGACAGACCCAGTAGCTTGGCACGAAGCACCGTTTAGGTAGGCTGAGAAAGGAGCTGCAGGTACATGTACCCAAGCCCCACGTGCAGAAACTGCACTGTAGTGCTGCAGGTTAGGGATGGATTTTGCTTTCTTAATTCACCTTCAGACAGACATATCCCTCCCACTCAAATCTCTCTAAAAGTTCACCACAAAAGGCACAATGACTCCGAGTGTGTGTTTGTGTGAAGTTCACCCCTAATCTCTACATGAGCTAAGAATTATTCCTGCTCCCTTTATATCTTTCTCTTTTTTTTCCTTTTCTTTCTGCAGGCTATTCAGATAAGGATTTTCATTGTCACTGTTCCTGCTTTACTCTGAATAAGTGGAGTGTATGAAAAAGGAAAACTTACAAAAGAATGACTTGCAAACACTGATGCCACCGTTGGACTTGAATTTAAAGCTATCACACAAGGACACTGTTAACATTTATCCTCCTCTCTGTAGGCCAACAAATTAAAATATTACTTGAAGTCTTGGATCAGTTTCTGCTACAGCATTTCATTTTGATTGATGTCCTCTATTAATATCAGTGATGCTAGTTAGCTTTAAGACACCCCAAAGGGTAGTCAACTAGTTAAAACCCCAAATGAACTTCATGCCAGCTGTTTAGCCCCTTGAAAGTTTTGCTGAGCATTGACAGAAGACCTTATCAATCATTACAATTAAGCGCTTTCAGACTGTCCCTTCTAAGGGGAGTCAGTTGAAGTACCATCTGCTATTTTGCTTTTAAAACTCACTGGTCTCCTTCTCTAAGGCAGCCGTTTCACTTTTGAAATTATGTTTCTTTTGCAGGAGAGTGATGAGCTGATGAAGAAAACTTTTTGTTTTAACAATCAGCAGTTTCTATGATGCGACATAATTTTTGCAGTGCTCAGGGCCTTTTACAAATCAAAAGGAATCCAACTAAAACAGTAATTAATGTCAAATGACTAGTCACATATGGCCCTATTTAATTAAAAAGTTCTAATCTTTGATTAAACCTCACACGTTCTTGTGACTGCAAACTGTTGTCTGAAAAGAGAAAGTAATTGGGTACATAATCTATTGTGTCTTCTAACTGACACCTGCTAATTGTCTCAGCAGCAAATGGCAACAATTTAATTTAGGAAGTTAAAAAGTGTATCTTAAATATTCAACAGAGTTTTTTTTCCTGTATTATGTATTCCTTTACTACACTGGGAAGATCTCTTCCTGAATTTATCCCTCTAAGAACTTTCTGCTCTCTAAGAAAATTATTCCATTAATTTTTAACAACATGCTTTCATATAGTAAACACAAAACATGATTTACTGGTCCATTCTTTCAATGTGCAGTTAATGTTTTAAATGCTAGTATTCATCTCTTTTTTTTTTTTTCCTAAATATTGACTAATCTGCACAGCAACCATTGCAAAAAGGTTTCTATACCCATAGCTTACAGGAAGAAAACCAGGCGGAATGAGCCACAGAAATTACCTCCACAAGAATTTTGACTAATTTGGAATTCCAGCTGGGGAAAAACTGGCAGCTATAACCACCTTCAGCACTCCCCTCTTCCTCACCCTCTTGGTATCTTAGCTTCAGCACTAGCAGTACAAAGACGACTGTTAAGGCAAGAGTGCTTCAGAGGAAAGAATAACCTTTACCAGCTTCCACCCTTTTTTTTTTTTATTTTACTCATCAGTGCAGAGTCTAACTCTGTGATTTAGCAAAAATTATAGTCACTATTATGTCTGTGTTTACTGCTGAGGTGCTCTTGCTTCCTAGGCTTATGGCTAATCTACCAGCTAGATTTTTTTTTTTTTTTCTGTCTTATATGGCATGATCATTTGTTGTTTGCAGCTTTTCTGAACTAGAATTCTGACACTCCAAATATATTGGTACTCCCAGCTGAAATTCCCAACAAGTATTTTGTCTGCTTTATGTCTTATTTTACCAATATTTTAAAAAGTCCTTTGGCACACTGAATGAAGCATTCTCAGGGAAGAATACCGCCACTGTATTTTGACAGCACATGTTTCAAAGCCATGCATAATCCCCCAAACCAACTGGTAGGTGAAGTGTGTCTGCAAATATTTTTTGCTTATGATAGCTTCAGATACAGCTGAGCTTTTACACCTCCAGTCAAAACTACCTACTTAGGCACAGTCATTTTCAATTTTCTTGCAACCCCAAACACATCCAGACCCACCCCAATATCAGGAACTGGTATTCTGACACTATAAAGGGACCATTGCATCCCAGTAGTGGTTGTGAAGGTGTCCATGTGGGATGGCCTGGGGGCATCTTCTAACCAAGATCTACAGAGAATTTTAAATCCACTGAACAGTACCTATCCTTTTTTCATCTATAAATGTACAAAGAAAGGAAAAAATTGCTTTCACTCTTTTACAGATGGAGAAACTGTAGCACAACAAACAGATATAACCTGTCCAAGATCACAGGGCCAATCAGTGGTAAAGCCAGCAAAATAAACCTGTGTCACCTGATTTCCATATTGCTGCTCTACAGTCAAAATATAAAAATAGCTGTCTATCAATACATGCAAATCTGTAAAGACAAATAAAATACAGATGATCTAGATAGCTTTGTGACTTTTATTACAGCAAGTTAGCTGCAGCTTACCAATAGAATAGTAAATAAACACAGCAGAAGCCTTGAATACATTTTTTTCACATAATCATCGACTTTCAAATGTCCAAATTTGGGCTTCTTGGCCAAATCATATCTTTTCTCCATCTACAGTATCTTCAGTTATTCATCTTTTTTTCCTCCCTGCTTTATGCCTTCATTATCTCTCACCTGCTGTGACCTCTTAGCCACCGTAACCTTCTTCCCTCTAATCTCTCTCCTCCAGTCCACTCCAAACACTGCGGCCGAGGTTATCTTTCTTGTTCACCACTCTGATCATGTCAAGTCATGTCTCAGTCCCTCAGGTGGTTTTCTGTCTCATTACACTACAAGGTCAAATTTTTCCTCTGCAATTTCAAGGATTTGCAAGAGTCTGCCTTAGCTTACAACTGGACTGAGTCCTTACTCTTTCCTTGGCTCAGATACAGTCCTGCCTACTGTGTGTATCCATATCTCATGCATGACTTCCTATTTCTATTCCCAAAACTGTTTTCAGTGCCTAAAATATCCTCTCTGCTCTATCGTGCCAACCAACCTCACTTTCCTCTTTCAGGTCTCCACGCATTCTGTGTAAATTTGGTTATGAGTGCTTTAGGGCAAGAGTCATGTTATTGAAAATACGAGGCATTTGTGAAGTTGCAGGTATAACAATGACATTGAAGAAATAATACGTATGAAATTTACTTTGTTATCTTGCACCACACTGTAAATAAACATACAGAGTAACATTTAAATATATTCAGACTAAGTAAACAACAGAAATGTCTGCAATTCTCTTTTCCTCAAGATTTATACTCAAGCAAAGGAAAAGGAATAGTGGTTACTATGTGTGAGTCATACATACTTGACAAATTTGATTCCCTCACCAGATTGCCTTTCCTTTGAAGGTTGACCACAACCAGCTGATACATATTTAAACCACAGCTTTGACTTTATCATGAACTAAAGCATACTTTTGATTCTTATTAAGACAAGACCCCTGACAGAATGCTATGAGCTCTGTGACATTCTCAAAAGAGGCTTGAGCCATAGTTAATTCTGGAAATAATATGCTGCCTTTCGACCAAACAGCTCCTACTGCAAAAAGGCAGGTACACCTAAATCTGTAAAACAAAGAAGTAGAAAGTGGATCACGGAAAGAAATCATAGGCAAGGCTTATATCAATTAAAAATGTTGGGGAAAAGTTTATGGCAGCAGTTTGATCTCTCTTTGCTGACAAAAAAAAAAAAAAAAAAAAAAACAAAAAACCCCAAAACCCCAGCCGCTGCAAGAGAAAGACCTTTTATTCACAGGAGTTCCCTCAGGCAAGGGGCATTTCACCTTGTTTATCATACAAAGCTTTCCTATAATTCAGTTATTAGGCAATGAGATTCTATAATCTATTGTCAGTTAAATTAATGTATGTAAATCTTTACCACTGATGATATTATAATATCAGAAGCAACTAAGAGCAACTGCTTTCATTTTTATTGACAGAAGCAGTGGGAAATGGAAGCAAAAACTTGCAGCAGCAAATCAGTAACTCTTTCTAAAGTAAATGTGGTGTATGTGATCCATTTCTTTTAGCTTAGCCATGAAAAGAACTAACATAAGAAATAAAAAAAAAAAAAAAAAAACCGAAAAAGCCTGGCCACACAAGGTTTGCATCTTGATATGTAATTAACTTGATTAATTAACAGTTTGCTTCTTAAACTGTAACGTGTAGATGAGTTAAGTGAGGAAAAAAAATCCACTAAAAATTTCTGTATCTGATGCTACTGTGGGAAAACAATCCCCCTCCCCAATTTATCAAAGTAATTGAAACAACAAAAGAGATAAAAATGTGTCATCATAAAGTGATATAGAAATTAATCTGCTTGAGAGCTCAACATGTTATGCTGATCACTAGCTGCCTAAATTCAAACATGCATTCACATTATTTGTGACATATACTCCACATATCTGGAGACGTAGACTATAATGCATGCCAACTCTTCATCTGTCTGCTCTCACAATGTTGATAGAAGTTTGCTTGTTATTCTTTCTTTGAAATACAGCAACAATGCTAGAAACATTGACATCTACAATTAAAATACATCTTTTTATCTGTTAAATTCAATCACACCTGTTAATGTCAGGTGTGATTGCACTGGTCCTATAAAAAATGTACCAGAAACTCTACTCTCCACTTTGTGGTGCTAGTGAGTCAGTGTTGATAATTAGTAAGTCTAAATATTTAGTTTGAAAGTATCTTATTTAAAAAAAAAAAAAAATCAAAATCCACTGGAACAGACTACTTTTTATTTTTCAGTGTATCTCTGAACCAAATTAGAGCAATATTCCAGTGTGGCAGCCTAGTATATTTACATACTTAATTTTAACTAATTTACATTACCTTTTACTGGGATAGTTTTACTCTGGCTGATATGGTAGAAATCTTATAAATTATTGATTGCCAATGAAATCATTATTGTGCTCACCTATATTAAGATAAAAAAACTATTTTCATTATCACAGTGTGTACTTTTGCTGCCATGGTAATCAATGGCAAAATTCTATCTGATTTCAGAAGGATGAAGATAATTCCCCATGTTTAAATCTGGCTATTTGTCTCCTAGACTTTCCTTTCTAATGAATTGAACACATTTATTCAATGCAAATTACTCAAAATTGTTTATTTGACTGCAAATAAACAACGTATAATTGGAAGTGAATTCTCATTTATGCTTTTGCAAAAAGTGTTCTATGGACAGAAGCAATGATGTAAAGACATTCTGATATTTTTGTTAAAAAAGAAAAGAAAGAAAAAAGGTATATGCCTTTGTTTAGGATCTGCCAGTAGTCATCACTGGTTTTTAGCTCATGGGTCTCAGTTTCCTTGTTGTTGTGGAACACAACATCTTTCCATTTAACATTCCAATTTTGTCCCTGTGTGATTTTCAGTATTGTGGCATTTAGAAAGGATGACAAAACCTCAATACTTGTTTATTCTGTAGGTCAACATTCCAAATAATTATCCTGACACATTAGAAATTTTAGCTGCATTACCGTTAGTCTTGACACCTGTTATTTACCCCACAGAAGGGGAAAAAGCACATCTTTTTCTTCCTAATTAATTGCATAATTATGCTTAATACCAGAAGTATTGTGGCATTTAGAAAGGATGACAAAACCTCAATACTTGTTTATTCTGTAGGTCAACATTCCAAATAATTATCCTGACACATTAGAAATTTTAGCTGCATTACCGTTAGTCTTGACACCTGTTATTTACCCCACAGAAGGGGAAAAAGCACATCTTTTTCTTCCTAATTAATTGCATAATTATGCTTAATACCAGAAAAGGCCTGTTAAAACCAATGAGCATTTGTTCTTCTATTCAGTAGGGTAAGAGTTAGGCCTTGGTTATACTATAGCCAACTATGAAGTGATTTAATAATTTTAAATTCATGCCAGTCATACACAACAGAAAGTCCCCCAAAGTATTAGTATTTGCCTAACTCTGTTTGTTAATCATCTCTGTGATGTGATCAGGTGTGAACATTAACTATAGCTATTTTTCTTTTTGGTCCGCTGACTGGAAAAAAGAACATGTGTATTAGAATCTGCCAGAGAGCATCCACAGCTTCAACTCTAAATGAGCATACTGAAAAAGTATATTTTCACCAAACAGAATAGAGAGATTAAATATTAATCTGTAAATGAACTTTGTTTCCTAGTAAAGGCTATATACTATGTGCAGGTGGACATTTAGTGATGTATTGCTTAGGTCTGCCTGCTGTAACTTTGTGCTATTTCTTATTTCAAACTCTTTGAGCATAGACAAAAATGTGGTCCTTCTGAGGTCTTTCAAAATCCTCCTGTGAATCTACTCTGTATTTTTTACAATTTTTCTTTTATGCACTTACTGTATGATAAGTGCCTTTTCAGAGGTTTGGGCCCAATTCCCAGGGTACTGTAGCCAGTTGTTTGAGGCAGTTTCTGTTTACTACAAGACAATAAACAATGGCCCCTGTTTGTGAACTCTTTCCCATAAAGTCTGTAAACGAAAGACCTTGTTATATGAAACACTTAAGAATAGTCACAAGTTAAAATTTAGAATTCTCCTCACTCATTGGTTAAAAAATAAACAAAAAACCCTGAAAGAAGTTGTGATTCGAAGTTCATTCATTAACTAAATGTGTTTCTCTATAACTTCAGTTGCTTGGAGACTTCTTTGATTTTTGCATCACACAGGCCAAATGATAACAAGATGATCATGTAGGTGAAGGCTTAAATCTGGCTGTGCTTTGATGAGCCTTTAGTAGGAAAACTCAACAAGCAGTTACTTGGTAAAGTTCTGCAAGAGAGCAGAATCAGGATTACAGCCATAATACCGTAGAGACAATTTACGTCTGCTGAAGAAGTGAATGCTGTACTAACATGACTACAGCCCCTAAAGATCAGAGACAATGATCAGGAACACCACTTTCTCTTAGAGAAGAAAATAGCAAAGCAATTTAAAATGCACTTCTTCAGCAGTTTTCTATATGATTATGTCTTATAATAAGAGCTCAATAATGTCTAACTTCAGACATTTTGGTGACCTAACACATTTCATACAACTTAGGTCCTTGACACCAACTATTAGCAGTGATTTTACATTTCTTTTGGTATATGTAGTCTTCTCTTCTCTGGTATACAGGTTTTTGATAGACGTTCATCACTGTAGCACGAGAACATCTAATATTAATGTATCAAACAGTATAAATTAATATATTTTAATTTTGTTCTGCCATCCTTGCTTCAAAGACAAAAGCGTGAGCTGTTTTGTCTTAATAAATTAAAGTTACCTACATAGAAATTTTGCTATATATTTCCATTAAAGCAAGCTAAGTAAAGAGAAAAGCCTTGTACCTAAAGCAGAAACTTGCTGAGGTGTAAAATGGTCATTGTTTCTTGTGGGATTTCATTCCACTGTACCAGGTCTGTCCACCAAAGATTCTTCTGCAGATAAACTATATTTATGGCAGACTGCTATACTGGGACAAAAAAGCAAAATTGTCAACCACAGCCTTCATGAGGGACTCGATTTTTTTGACACCCTGAATCATTAAGCACCTTCAGGTAAGGGTGAGATGTTGAACTTGACTGATACACCCTGAGACAGGCTTCGTGCTCTCACCGGTCAGGTGGCAGCCAGCGTGACGGAGGAGTTGCACTGCAGCACCCTGTCAGCTGGAGTTTCCCATGCAATGAGGGTGTATGGCCTCGCCACTGCAGAAATGAGGATATAACTGATGCCGGGTCATCATTCACTATAACAAAATGGCATGTTCTAGTGCCCCAGAGGTGTTTACATGCCCTTAATTTGGCATGTAAATTAAGTAGTTAATTAGAAAGTAAATTTTACTTCTTCAGTAAAACTTTAAATAGCAATCCTCCAAAAAGCATTGAATTTAGGTTTAATAGGAGTTACTGCACGTTAAACAGGAACTAGTTATTAAGAGATACAGAAGTAAAAAAAGGATAAAAATCAATCATATAGTCCCTACATCTGAATATATATATTTAAAATCACTATCCTGTTTTAGTAACGTAACTGACTCATTAGATCCAAATTAAACACCTGTAGTGTAAACCAAATCTTAATTTAAAATATTACTCATCTTAATATCATACACTCCCCTTTACACATTACAGTGGACACATTTAGTGGAACAGGCAAATGGCAGAAGTTAGCCATTTAAATAATTAATGATTGTATACATTAAATTAAAACTGTCTGCAACATATATTTTCAAGTGATTTATTTTCAATTCAGATGTTATCTCTAGACATATGTAAAGATGTTAAGTCTGCTAACAATTTAAGATATAATAAAACAGAAAATTGTAGCAATTAATTTATGTTAATTTATTGTCACTGTAAATTCCTCAGGGCAGCAGCCATGAATACACTTTTGTGTATAAAACTAAAAACTATTTTGGTACCTAACAGATAAAACCCAACAATAGCAATACTAACCAGGATTTATATATATTATATTATATATCTTTATATAACTATACTTGCATGATTTTTTTTTCCTGATTTTCTTTCTTTCTCTATTTTTTATATAGGTATTCCAACAATATGGAGGTTTTTAAGATTTTCAGAGTAATAAGTGATCTTATGTATTCATCGATAAGATGCCTTAAAGGACCTAATTTCCAGGACATGGAAACTGCAATTTTACAAAATCAAGCCTCTTTAAAATGTCTTTCATAAAGACGGATAAATTCACTAAGCATTTTTTGTGGTCGCAAGGATACAGTATGTCATGTTTTAATTTTAAAATCTGTTTTTGTTTTTGCAGCATGTTATAGGATTTTTTAAACGTTAATTTTGCACCTTGGTTATTCCATTTGGTTTGGGGGTTTTTATAGCACTGGATTCTGACTAATCACTTATGACAAGACTGTAAGACAACAGTTTGCCTGCAGAAAGGGGGATGCATAGTAGCACCATCCCAGGAGCAAACGGAGAAGGGAATTATGACTTTTAGAAATGTAATTTCCTCGCTTGCTTGCCCCTAGCTCTAAGGGGGGTACAAATTCCTACTGTTCTGTGTTGGCAGCCAACTGTCAGGTCAACTAATCTCAGATGGCCAATGTGTCGAGGGGATGAAGCCAAAGCCCTGTGTGTCCCTGAGCGCTGGCTGCCAATGCCCCATCAGGACGGGGACCAGTGGCCCCGTACAGGCTGCTGTCATCACTCTCCAGCTTGCGCTGTGACCTGCAGTCCCACTAGCCATGTCAGGAAGCAAGCCCTCAAGTCTCCCTTATTTTCCTGCACACTGGGTATAAAAGCATCTGACAACCCCTGTTTGCCAGTTACGCCACTGAAACCAGTATTGAGGCTTCAATTTGGTAGGCAAACAAGGCGAAGCAATCATCTGCTACCCCGTCATCCAGCTGTAGCTATACTCGATATAGTATGGCTATATCAGGCAAAGAACCTCATCTTGTAATTCCTGTGAGCACTTGCAAATTCATCGGAACTGGGGCCATCCCTGAGTCCTCACTTGCCATCAGAAAATGAAAGGGAGCTTCATACAAATAAATGGGTTGTGTTGCATCTACAGACATGTCAAACTTTGAAAACCTTATGCTCCAGACAGCCTTGCCTTGCTGCTAATTGGTATGTTTTTCTTTAAAAAGTGAAGATTCTAACCTTTTACTTGACAGATATGTGGGTAAAATGCCACATAACATTTTGAAAGCTTATCTACAGTGTGCTGTTTACGAGTCTTGTTTACGCTGGAGCTCACATAAGAGTATACAAATGAAAAGGGTTAGCAGGAACAAAACGAAATGGTTGGTTTCAAATAGATGTGTAAACTAGCAAAGAAAGGTTTTCACCTACAGAAAGTCTAAAGATCCCTTTTAAAAGCAACCATACAAATGTGACACTTGACTCAACCGATTTTTTGATTATCATTATTTATTCCTATTAGTGTCCCTGGACTTTTGGGGTGGAGAGTAGAGACAGTTTGATTACCTGTTTTTTTGGTTTGTGTTTTGTTTTTTTTTCTTTCTTTCTTTCTAATCTTATGAAATTGCAGCTAGGAGAGAGTAAATGGGATTCCATTTCTCTGAGATTTAGCAACAGAATTGTTTACACTGTTGCAATCAGTCATGTTTAAAGTAAAGCTACTAACTGCATAACTGAATAAGGGAATACTTTGGAAACAAAAGGTTTGCATAACAGGCAAATTTAGCTTGTAGAATCTTTAGTATGCAATGTATAAGAAATTTCATAAACCCTAGGGAGAGTTTGCAATTTTGTCGGTGGGTGCAAAATGCTAACTTAGAAAAACTAAAATGACAAAAATATGGAAATAACTGACAATCAAAAAGCTGGCTTAATTCCCTTTTTTTTTGTTATTTTTGGTTTTGTTGCCAGTAAGGACTTTATCTCCTGAAAATGTATACACACAGATTACTTTGCACTTATAGTTCAGGCTTATTCTCTTCAGGAAACTAAGCACTGCACTTCAAAACCAGTTTCAAAGACCATGATAACTTCATCCCACTTGGGGAGTAACTCTAAGAATACCAGCAGAGGTGAATTTATGTTTTGGCTTTTATGACAACGGGACATTCTTCGATGACAATAGCCTGTGATGGAGTGATGGCGCCCACCTGTCTAGAAAAGGCAAGGGAATCTTTGGCAGCAGGCTGGCCAACTTGGTGAGGTGGGCTTTAAACTGAAGGACTCGGGGGGTGGGGTCCAAAGTGGCAACACTCACGCCATTGCAACCAACTGGGGAATAAGTCAGGCCAGCTAGAGCAGTGACAAATGTTCCTTAGCTACCTCCCAAGATGAGAACCCAGAAGACCAACGACCTCAAGTGTATGTATGCCAATGCAGCCTGAGGAACAAACAGGAGGAACTGGAGCTCCGTGCCCAGTCAGAAAGCTATGATATCATAGGAACAACTGAAACATGGTGGGACAACCCACATGACTGGAGGATCATGATGGATGGCTATAGGCTGTTTTGTAAAGACAAGCAGGGAAGAAGAGGAGGAGGAGTCATGCTCTATGTTAAGGAGAACCTTGAATGTATAGAATTCAACTACGGCGATTGTGGAAGCCCTATTGAATGACTCTGGGTCAAGATCAGAGGGGTCGTCTCCAAGGGGGATCTTACAGTAGGCATTTGCTACCGACCTCCAAACCAAGACAATAAGGCCAACGAAGCAATATTTGGGTCAGTTAAGCAAGCTTCAGGTCAACAGAACCTGGTTCTTATGGGTGACTTCAACTACCCAGACATTTGTAGGAAGAAAAATACAGCAGCTCACATGTCATCCATCAAGTTCCTGGAATGCGTAGCAGACTGCTTCTTCACACAAATGTTAGATGTGCCAACCAGGAATGAGGCACTGCTGGACTTGCTACTCACAAGCCAAGAAAAACTGCTTTGTAATATCTTGGTTAGCAATAGCCTTGGCTGCAGTGATCACAGTATTGTGGAGTTTGGGATCCTGCTGAGCATGCTGAAGGTTAATAATAGGACAAAGGTTTTAGATTTTAGAAGAGCAAACTTCAGCTCACTCAGAGCTCATTTGGGAGGGATTCTGTGGGAAGCTTCCATGGAGGAAGGAGCTAGTGAGTGCTGTGAGTTTTTCATGAACGCTCTCCTGGAAGCACAAAAACAGTTCATCCCCTTTAAAGGTAAAGGAAATAGGTGGAGCCAGAGACCACCTTGGCTTAACTACGAGCTTCTGAGTCTGCTCAAAACCAAAAAAGAAGCATGCCAGAGATGGAAAAGTGAATAAATACCTGTTGAGAACTACAAGGGCATTGCCAGGGTCTGCAGAGATGCAGTTAGAAGAGCAAAACATCAGCTCAAATTGAAATTGGCCAAAGATGTCAAAAACTACAAGAACGGGTTCTTCAGGTAGGTAAACAAGCAGAAACAGAAGGAAAATATTGGCCCAGTGTTAAACAGAAGTGAATTAGTCACCACAACCATGAAAAGGCAGAGGTTCGTGAATGCTTTCTTCACCTCTGTCTTTACCAGCACTGTTGGGCCCCAGGCCTTTGGAAAAAAAATCCAGGTTGATGCAAACACAGACCCACCGTCAGTGAAGGAAGAGTTGGTATGTGAACTATTACAGGAGCTTGATCCCTACATATCGATGGGCCCTGACATTATCCACCCGAAGGTGTTAAGAGAGCTGCTTGATGTCTTTGTGAGGCCACTCTCCGTAATCTTTGAGAAGTCATGGAGATCAGGGGATGTCCCAGAAGACTGGAAAAGGGCTAATGTCACCCCCATCTACAAGAAGGTCTTAAAGAAGGATCCAGAAAATTGTAGGACCATCAGTCTTA
>NW_008795018.1:3904819-3911480 GCF_000699145.1 Aptenodytes forsteri
GATGGGCTTTAGAGGTCCCTTTCAACCCCTGGTATTTTATGATTCTATGATTCTGTGTGACTGAGGAATATGTAGTATTTTACATCTAAATTATTTTGGACTCTTTGTCAATCCTCTGCTTCCTGCCACTACTTGGAGGTGGCAGCACCAGCTCTGAATTTCCACAAAGACATTGGTCTTGCCTTCACAAGCAAATTGGTGACCTGTCTGACTGATATTACAGCCTTCAAGCTCTAAGTACTGCTTTGAGAGGAAAAAGTGATGCATTGAACTCTACTACAATTCCTTGGCTACTGCCAGTAAACATTAGCTCTGAAGCAGTTGTAATACTGAAATACTAGAAGAAAGTGAACAATAAAAAACTACCATTCCATAAGAAGCAATACCCTGATGCTTAAAATTTGGGAAAGTGTTTTGAATAAGTGACTCAAACCTCCTGCAGCTTGAAGGTGTGAAATGTGGGAAGCCTGCGACGTTCCAGTTAAAAAATTTATTGGCTCTGCTGTGCTAGCCAGAGATTCAACTTGACTCAACAACAACAGCCTGCTCTCAATAATATTGTAACTTACAAGATGCAGTTATTTTCTTCTTACATGATGGCCAGTGATACACTATATTGAGATTTCAGTGAATTTCAAATTATTATTTGTTATTAATTTTTAATAATTATTATTACTAATAATATTCATATCTTAATATTACTAGGGACATTCCTGCGTAAGAAACATGAGAAATATCCAGCAGCTTCCACAGACTCTGTTGGGTCAGTAATCTTGTTTGTTTAGTCTTTTTGTTTGGTTGTTTTTTTAATGAAGAGAAGGAAAAAGATTCATTCCATACCTAACCTCACTGATCATAACTTTAAAGTCTAATTGGTGGAGCATCTTTCTTACAGTTCCATGCAGCACATGCTTTTGCCCTTAGAGTGCTCTCATGAAATACATTTGTCAAGGCTTTTGTGAGGGCCCAGACTGCATTCCCATTTTCTTTGTCTTTCCTGACCTTTCATATCATCAGGTATGGTCTTCTTGAAATGTTATTTTAATTTCGGCTTTTCCAGCTTTGTCCTCTATCGGTACTCTACCAGTACTTCTATCTGCACAATGTATGTCACTTAGCCAGATCTTTGAGCTGGATCTGCTTCTACCTTTTCCTTAAAACAAGCACTACCAGTGCTCCCAGAAATGTTTTAAACCCCAAAGATCAGATTTCACTACAAAACAAAGCTTCCTAAAACGTCCAAAGTGAGACAGAATAGTAAAGGTGTAGATGAACATCCTGTGGTTTGCGCTGCCGTGACACGGCAGTTCCGCTCGTCCGTGTATGGTCTCAGTCCAGCAGCTCCGCAGGTTTGCAGAGAATTTCGTACCGTCCCCTCCCCAAGGCAAGAGAATATTTTCTTTCCTTCCCCTCTGAGACTTGAAGAGCAGTTCTGTTCCCTGCTTTTCTCAGCACTTTCTGGAGTTTCTGCTCAGTCTTGTCTTCCCCCCCCACTTCTTCTCCTTTTTTATCCTGCACTTCCATAAGTTTCTTCACTTGTGCAATGTCAGGGAAGGCACAATCTCCCCCCTCCCAGAGTGCAGCCTCACCCAGAGGGGAACAAGAAGACAAACATCTGTTGTGTTCTGCCACATAATCTTTAAAGGATGTAGGAGACATTAACCTACAATAACTGCAGACAAACTAAACATCATCTACTAAAACAGGTATATAATGAAATTCAATGACGTGAATTTCAATGACGTTTATTAATTGCTAAACAAATATTTAAACCATTATAATAATAAAGGGTGTATGTGCTCTAATCTCTAACAGATTTGTCACAAATAATTCACAAAACAGATTTTCATCGGTGAAGTACTTCATTATTCAGTGAAACAAAACATACTGCTGAACTCTATAGGTTTTAATGTTATTTACCATGAAAACAAGGTTTAAGAAAAATCCATAAAATACTTGCTTCAGAAAAGTTTCTAAATGTTTCAGAACATATCCTTTATTTTAAAATGCAAATATTTTCTATTCTATGTTAAAAATTTAATGTCTATATTTACACAGTATATTCCTAACCCACTGGTAGTATCAGTGCATGTACATGTACATGTACATGTACATGAACATGACAAGTCGTATCATATGATCATATTACTGTGCCATATCATACCCCCAGGATTAGCATCATGTTATAATAAAATGGCTAAGATATTTTAATTTTTATGTTCTAGGTTTTTTTAAAGGAGGCTATGTAAGTAAACAAACAGCCCACTTGACCATTACCTGAGTGTCTCTCTGTCTCTCTGTCATTCTGCCCAGTAACTTCGTGACCTACTCGCCAATTTCAATCAAATTTGCAAGTGGGATAGACATTTCAAAGGTGATCATAATTTAAATTTCATTCCAGTTGGTGGGTATGTATGGGAGATAAATTGATACCCTAACTATCAAAGTAGCCGTTGTACCTTTCCAGGCAGCTGCTGCCTGGCCCAGCAGCATGTCCCTCTCAGCCAGCCACTCACATCTGCAGGGCAACCATCACTGAAGACACAGGAGGAAGCTGGTAGTAGCGGCAGTGGAATATGAAGAGACACACCTGTAGGAAACCAGTTTTCATTAGTTTGACTGCTCTTAAATAAATTGCTTTATTTTTTTAAATCATTAAGAAAACTTCTACTTAGTCTGTTTGAAACACGCTGGGTTTGATCTCAAAGTGTGCCCTGTTTTTACTGTAATTAAAAAAAAAAAGTGTTTCTGTATTCTGTGCTAAACAGTCATTAGATAACATGCCTGAAAAGAGGCATGAGGATCCAAGTCCTAAGCCACTTATCTGTGCCTAACAAGTCACCCTTTCTGTAAGCCTAATGAATCTTTGTGTGTGTTTGTTTGTTTCCAAAATGACACAGATACAACCGTAAAAGTAATACTTCCCAGCTAGATAAAAGTAGGTGTCAACTGTTTCAGTCACAATCTCAGGCTTATCTCCTACTTGCTAATTCCCTTCCCCTGAAGTCTTTTTAAATAGCCCTATGCCCCACTTCAGCACCCTTTTCCTATTTCTCTCTCTTCTTGGCCCCTGCCCCTCCATTAGTCTGCTAACATCCTTTGCAGACACCTACCTTCTCTTGCCTTTATCTACTGTACTGTTATTTCTTGTTCCCTTTCTCAGCAACTACCCTCTCTTTTACGTGTCTTGCTGGTGTGGACTCACATTTAAATTGACATAAAACTGCTTACATACAGAGCGACAAAAGTAATTTTATCTATTGTTCTGTTGCTACTTTGAAACAATACTAATAAATGGAAGAAATGTCCTTTTAATCTATGTAAGTTGTGCTACTTTGCTATTATGGGATGAATCAAATCAGTGGAAAGGTTTCTATTGAGTTTCTGGACAGTAATTCTTTTACATTTTTCTCGATGCCATATAATTTCTATTTTTAATTGTCATTTTAACTAATTTTCCTAGTACTAAAAGTAAAGCGTGCCACACCGTAATTCCTTGATCAGGCTTTTAGTCCTTTTAAAAGACAAACAGATTTTGTACATTTTAATCCTCACACATAGTAACTGATCTTAATGACTGCATATTTTTAACAGTTCATTTACCTCATTTTCAGATTCTGTAAGAACGCGCGATGACTACCATTTAGTTAGATGTTTTTCGCTCTTTAAGAATCTCTCTGTTGGCACCTCAGTACACACCCACATCTCATCTTTGTTACTAAAAAAAAGTTGACCCGAGGAAATGTCTTCATTTGCTGTGAGTACTAGAGTACAGAAATTTAATTTCTCTGCAATGCTTTTTCTTTTGTAGCTGGCCAGCTAATAGGCCCGCCAGTTCTGTCATGGCTTCCTCATATTGATAAAGCATATGCTTGTTTTTTAGCAGGTAATTCATTCTCTTATACATGGATTCTTTGTTCCTCAAATTCCCTCCTTGGCCTTTCTAATTTTACTTCTTTCTATTGTTTTCAAGATGATTGGATTTGGGCTTTCCCAATGATACATTTTAGGCTCAAATAACTTAAATATTGAACCTTGACATTTAACTATATTGATCTTTTCCTTGCCTTCCTATTTTCTTTCATTTGTTTAGGGATATTTGTTCTGAGACTTTTGTGCTATGCTTAAGTACCTTCCACGCTGAGACTAAAGATTTTCATTTCTACACTCCTGATTGAGGATATTTCTTATTTATTTCCTTTTTTTGGAAGTAGGAAGGTTTACCTGTCTTTGCTGAGGACAGAATAATAAATTACTAAATTTCGTTATGAACATTTCCCTGAAAAAGTCTGAATACTGTTGTATTATGTTCATGATTAATCAGCATTTTTTAAAAAGTTGGTTTTGAGATGTATCCTGTTTCTATCAGTTATTTTGGTTGATGTCAGACTACAGCTTCCAATAAACAAACATTTCAAAGATCAAAAAGTAGTTTCCCAAAGCATGATTTAACCCTCCGTATATTGGTTATCGTTAGGGCTGTCGTATTGGACTTTGCTCCTTTGTTTAGCTTCTCCTATACAGTGTATTTAATGTGTTCTTCTTGATCTGTCAAGTAGTGTAAGCCTTCTATATGTGTATTCTTATTATTAAGGATTTGCATTTTGTCTATGTATTAGCCTCTCTACAGTACAGCTTTCTCACCAAGCTGTTAATAAGCATTTTTTAATTTTGTTTTTATTTTGTTTCATTTTTTTCCCCAATAAATATACACTATATATTCAATACCCAGTGACGTGGCACAGCACATAGGTATTATTGGCACTCATTGACATTACCTTCATACATTTAATTTCTGACTTTTCTATGTGAAAAATACAGCAATTTCCTGATGAATGTATAGAAAATTGTGATGGCAGTCTAAGCTATCAAATATGTAGCGTGTGCTACAAATTTGACAGAAAAAGCATTTTGGATATACTGTAAAATCATTGAACAAATAAAATATTCATTACTTGCACAGGTGGATTAAAATCAATAAATGCCATTTTGTTGTTATAAACTGTCTGATGTAACAAACATCAGCCTGGAAGAGGCATATATTCATCTGCAGGCATAATTTTTTATCTGGCTTTTTTTTCAGTTAGGCACCTAAGTCTCTATTGGGTTTAAGAGCCACAATTTTTAAAGATGTCAAGATTATATGATTTCCAATAAATCATTAGAAATTGCTAATAATCAGCCATACCCGAAAATGAGTATTAAAAAGTAGCTCTGTTGAAGTTAACACTAAAAACCACAGTGACTTGTAGGGCAAGGGGTAAGCGTTTCATTTATGATAATGACCTGGTAGTCAGTCATAGGTTTGACGATCTAGTGCTAGCGATTCAGATTTTATTTTTCCTCTAAGTATTCCACGCATGTCGTTGGTATCAATGGGATGTCGTAAGCTGCAAGATGTTTGATAAAAAAAAGGCAGATTTTACAAGCAAAGACTCCAGTTACTTGGATAAAGGGTTATATAGTTTTCCCCTCAATTCAGAGTCCTTGTTTTACAAACTGCAGAGTGCCCTCAAATGTATTGACTTCATGGTGGGGTCAGAGTATTTACTGTGTAATGCTGAGTCATATAAAAAAAGAAAAGCATTCACAAGGCTGGAGAAAAAAGCGATGGAGACACTAGCCTCCTCCTCCAAAAAAAAGTCAAATTCCTCTTGGGGTCTGTGGCTTTTTTTTAACATAAGTACGCCATGAGAAACATTGTCAGAAATATATTACATAGTATATGCCACTGTAATAGTGAAATTATTGTTTTATCCTGCTGGTGCTCTCCCGCTCCCTCAGAAAGGAAACTATAGAGTCGCCGTATGCGTACACACTTAGGCACACACATGCACAGTATATACCCCAAATGCAGCAGTATCTCTAGCACGCTAGAGGGAGCCATTACATAATTGCAATGACCCTTTTCTTTCCCCAATTAGCAGAACCGGCATAGAAGATCTCTGGACATCCTGAGACATCCCGCAGGTTTGGCATAGGCTGCGGGATAAGGAAAGGAAAGCACAGGACTCAAGTTACAGTGAAGCGAGGTCTCCTGGTAGCTCAGGGGCTTACTCTGGTGTTCGTTCCATTTTTAAAATTGTGCTGCTTTTATAGGAGACTTCTCCAAATAAGTGACTTAGCCGAATACGCCGATTTTCATCAGCCAATCTGAAGCCCTCATTCAGAAAGCAAAGCCCATTTTGTAAACATATCCTTTATTTCATCTGTCTGTCGCTCTCACACAGAAAGTTGGCACGTCTGAGAGTAGCGATTTTACGCTGCCACTAATGTATGTATAGTTTATTTATATACCGCATTTTAACACAGCATTAGTTTTATAATGGTTACTAGCAGACTCGCTCTGCATGGCAAACTATCCGTTTCAAAGCTACGAAGAGGTCTTCAGGACGGGAAGATGGGTCTAGAAAGAACAGTTATTTGAATTTATAAATTTGTAAGACTTTCTCCAAGTCAAATGATATTTATGGACATAGTAACTCAGAAAGGGCTGAAGGTTATCACATTGAACAAGGCGAAAGAGCAGCTTCCTTAACTGAATCAAAATTTTTTTTTTTTTTTTTTTTTTTTTTTTTTTTTTTTTTTTTTTTTTTTTTTTTTTTTTTTTTTTTTTTTTTTTTTTTTTTTTTTTTTTTTTTTTTTTTTTTTTTTTTTTTTT
>NW_008795018.1:3912419-3937118 GCF_000699145.1 Aptenodytes forsteri
GCACGCCGCCGCGGCCCCGCGAGTGCTGCAGTGAGGGAGGCGAGGCGGAGAGGAGAGGAGAGGAGGGGGGGGAGAGAGAGAGAGGAGAGGCAGAGAGCGGCTCCAACTGTTGAATTTTCGCTGAATTCTCCACTTACCTGCGGGCGGCTGGTGAAATGGATCTGGTTTATCGGGAATCGGCGTTCCTTTCGCGTGCTGTCTGGCTAAGACTGGCGACCGTCTGTTTGAAAGGGGCCACCCATCCATGAGGCAGAGAAGAATATTTATTTTTTCTTCTTTTTCTTTTGAAAGCCTCTCTACCACAGGTTGCAGCGTTAACTGTGTACTTTGGGTCCGGACTCAAATAAAGGAGAGAAAAAAAACAGTGCAGGACTGAGACTCGGAACTAGATCTGTGAGATATGTATTGGGAACCTATGTTTTTGTTGTGTTTTTTTTTCTTTTAATATGAAAGATCTCTGATTTATTTCACACATAACACTGAGGAAAGGTGGTTAAAAACACTCAGCAAAGCAGGAGACAGACGCGCCTCTGTGCCAGTGAGTGGATAACAGCCTTGTTTTCCTGATCCTCAGTCTCCCGGAGAAAGAGGTATAGTAAAAGTGTAGCTGGATCCGACACCCCCCTTCTCTCATTCTCTTTTTTTTTTTTTCTCTTCCCCCCCCTCCAAAATATAATTCTGATTAATTTTTTTTCCTGTCTATAGAGTGAGTCAGAGAAGCGTTAGGAGGACGCTGCAACTAATGTCTGTGAAGGGAGGAACATGAGGCGATAGTGAATGTGATTTGTTCCGCTGGATCTGACTCATCCAGCAGATTGAAACACCTGCATTTCTGGATGTGCCATTCATTTGTTTCTGGTTGTTAAAAGAACCTGAAATAAAATTTAGTTACCCTTCCCCAATATTTACCTATAAACCGTAACGCTGGGAAAGGTATATAAGAGAGGGGGAACGCATCTGGCGTTGCCGCCGCTCTTCTCCCCTGTGCCAAGATGCCCAGAGAGACTGCTAAAGCTTGAAAGGACTGCAAAAAACGCATTACACCAATCGCGGAACTGCATAGCTTTTAATATAAGCGAATTAGTCGATTAAAAGATCTCCCACTTTATTCATCGCCAGGATTGTTTTTCCTCTTCTTCCCCCCCTCCCCTAAATGAAGAGGACTAGGCGGCAGTGTCATTGGAAGGAGATGCTGAATAGAAAGAAAAGAGAGGCACTTGACAGCGCAGCCCTGTGAATACAGAGACTGTTTCCCTTTTAGCGAGAGGCTGAGAGAGAGAGAGAGAGAGTGTGTGTGTGTGTGTGTGGTGGCTTTTCTTTCTCCCCCCCCACCCCCCTTATTTAATCTATGCGTCCAGCCATGGGTTGCCTGTTGATTTCCTCTCGGCTGGAGAGAAAAGCAAACTGGAATTAAACTGCATCGAGAAAAGTGCAGCTCCTCAGACACGCATGCTACGCACACACGCATAGATACACGGAGAGAAAGGATGTGGTGGTGGCGGCGGCTACTGGTCTGTCTTAAAGAAACCCAAGTGTGCATCTGATTGAGCACAGCCTGTGATTTCTCTCAAAATATATATTTACTGCTAATGATGACGGTCAGCTGGTGGGTTTCTTAATTTTTTTCCCACGAAAGGACGAGGGGGAGGCTGGTAGTAGAGGGAGAGAAAGGAAACTACAAATCCGGACACTAGTTTTTGCTGGGGTTTTTTTGTGTGTTTTGTTGTCCCCTCTTGCCCTGCAATCCCCATTCCCTCGCCTTCTGATTCGGGAAGGAAAGAGTGAGGGTGTACGAGACAGAGAGGGGGGAAATACCGATGGCAGCGAGATGCAGCTCTCCGCCGCAAGCAATGCAAGATTAGATCTCTAAATGCAGCAAAACACTCCCTGAAAACCAACAACCCCGCGGTGCAATCAGACATTTCACTGCCTCTCACTGCACACGAAGAGGGCTTCAACAACAAGCTGAGACTTTTTTTCCCCCTCTGTCTCTCTCCCACCCCTCCACTCCACTCCATCAATCGCATCACAAGCGATGAGTAGCAAATAAGCTTTTCTATCCCTGCTTACAGACCTGTGGCCACCCCCTTTCCTATGTATATATAAATACACATATTTAAAAAAAATCTTTTTGATCGTTTTTAGAAAAACAACCACTGCCGCGATTTTTTATTATTGTTATTATTTTTATTATCCTTTGTACATCTGCGGGGATTCAAGGATCGGGAACTCTTCGCCTGCCCGGAGGAGAAGATCTTTTGCAAATTTTCTGATTTTTGAAATCCTTCCACTGCCGAAGTTGGACAGCCGAAGTAACAGCGAGGGGACTGCAAGCACGGCAAGCGCTTGCTGAAACGCTGCCGAAACTGCTTCCCCCCCCTCTCCGGCCCCCACGATTGCTCCCTCCCTCTGAGCTACATGGTCCATTTGCTGCCTCTCATCCTGTGTCTCTGCAGATGTTTTAGAGCAACAGGTTCAGGAACTTAAAATATAGGGGTGGGGAGAGAGAAGGCAGGGGAAAAAAAAAAGAGAGAGAGAGAGCCGACGGAAGAGGAGGAAGAACAAACCCAGCGCAGGAGGCAGAGAAGACGGGGACAACCCTGGTCGCCGCTGCAGCTGCTGCCATCCCCCACCCCTGCTCGGGGATGTACCTTTCCATTTGTTGCTTCTTCCTCTGCTGGGCTCCCGCCCTGTCGCTGAAGAACCTGAATTACTCCGTGCCGGAGGAGCAGGGAGCGGGCACGGTCATCGGGAACATTGGCGGAGGCGGGACGCGGAGCGCGGCGCTCCCGGCTCCCGCCGCTGAAGAACCTGAATTACTTTACTGCGGCCGCGGCTCCAAGTCCACCTTCCGGGTGCTGGAGAACTCGGCCCCGCACCTCCTGGACGTGGACGGGGAGAGCGGGCTGCTCTACACCAAGCAGCGCATCGACCGCGAGGCGCTGTGCCGGCGGAGCGCCAAGTGCCAGCTGTCCCTCGAGGTGTTCGCCAACGACCAGGAGATCTGCATGATCAAGGTGGAGATCCAGGACCTGAACGACAACGCACCAGCGTTCCCCTCCGACCAAGTGGACATGGACATCTCGGAAAACGCTGCGCCAGGCACCCGCTTCCCCCTCACCAGTGCCCACGACCCAGACGCCGGGGACAACGGGCTGCGCACCTACCTGCTCACCCGTGATGACTACGGCCTCTTCTCCCTCGATGTGAAGTCCCGCGGTGATGGCACGAAGTTTCCAGAGCTAGTCATCCAGAAGCCATTAGACCGTGAGGAGCAGAGTCACCACACCCTGGTGCTGACAGCACTGGATGGCGGCGACCCACCACGCTCGGGCACGGTGCAGATCAACGTGCGCCTCATTGACTCCAATGACAACAGCCCCGTCTTTGAGGCGGCCTCCTACGTGGTAGAGCTGCCGGAGAACGCACCACTGGGCACTGCCGTCATCGACCTTAATGCCACTGATGCCGATGAGGGTACCAACGGAGAGGTGCTCTACTCCTTCAGTGGCTACGCACCTGAGCGTGTCCGCGACCTGTTTAGCATCGACCCGCAGAGTGGCCTCATCCGTGTCAAGGGCAACCTGGACTACGAGGAGAGTGGCCTCATTGAGATCGATGTCCAGGCTCGGGATCTGGGGCCCAATCCCATCCCTGCTCACTGCAAGGTCACCGTCCGCCTCATCGACCGCAACGACAATGCGCCCACCATTGGCTTTGTCTCCGTTCGCCAGGGAGCACTGAGTGAGGCTGCCCCACCGGGTACTGTTATTGCCCTGGTGCGGGTTACCGACCGTGACTCGGGCAAGAACGGGCAGCTCCAGTGCCGGGTGCTGGGCGGTGGCGGTGGGCCCGGAGCCGTCCCTTTCACCCTGGAGGAGAACTATGACAACTTCTACACTGTGGTCACCGACCGGCCCCTGGACCGCGAGGCACAGGACGAGTACAATGTGACCATCGTGGCACGTGATGAGGGCAACCCCCCACTCAACTCCACCAAGTCATTTTCTGTCCGGATCCTCGACGAGAATGACAACCCACCCCGCTTCAGCAAGAACCTCTATGTGTTACAGGTGCCCGAGAACAACATCCCTGGAGAGTACCTGGGCTCCGTCTTGGCCCAGGACCCTGACCTGGGCCAAAATGGGACAGTCTCTTACTCCATTCTGCCCGGGCATGTGGGCGATGTCTCCATCTACACCTATGTCTCTGTCAACCCCACCAATGGTGCTATCTATGCCCTGAGGAGCTTCAACTATGAGCAGACAAAGCACTTTGAGTTTCGCGTGCTCGCCAAAGACTCAGGTTCACCTCACCGCGAAAGCAATGCCACGGTGCGCGTCACCGTGCTCGATGTCAATGACAATGCGCCCCTCATCGTCCTCCCCGCCCTAATCAATGACACCGCCGAGCTGCAGGTGCCACGCAATGCTGGGGTGGGCTACCCTGTGGGCACCGTCCGCGCCCTGGACAGTGACTTTGGGGAGAGCGGGCGCCTCACGTATGAGATTGTGGAAGGTAATGAGGAGCACCTCTTTGAGATGGACCCCACTAGCGGTGAGATACGCACCTTGCACCCCTACTGGGAGGAGCTCAGCCCTGTGGCTGAACTGGTGGTAAAAGTCAGTGACCATGGCAAGCCCAGCCTCTCCGCAGTGGCCAAGCTCATTGTCAGGGCCTTGGCGGGGCCCCTGCCCGAGGCTGGCGAGCCGCAGGGGAATGGCGAGCAGCATCGGTGGACAGTGACTTTGGGGAGAGCGGGCGCCTCACGTATGAGATTGTGGAAGGTAATGAGGAGCACCTCTTTGAGATGGACCCCACTAGCGGTGAGATACGCACCTTGCACCCCTACTGGGAGGAGCTCAGCCCTGTGGCTGAACTGGTGGTAAAAGTCAGTGACCATGGCAAGCCCAGCCTCTCCGCAGTGGCCAAGCTCATTGTCAGGGCCTTGGCGGGGCCCCTGCCCGAGGCTGGCGAGCCGCAGGTGAATGGCGAGCAGCATCGGCGACCACACTGGGACTTGTCGCTGCCCCTGATCGTGACGCTGAGCACTGTCTCCATCATCTTGCTGGCTGCCATGATCACTATTGCTGTGAAGTGCAAGCGAGAGAACAAGGAGATCCGCACCTATAATTGTCGCATTGCCGAGTATAGCCACCCTCAGCTGGGAGGAGGGGGAGGCAGTGGCGGGGGGGTAGGAGGCAGTGGCAGTGGAGGGGGCAAGGGCAAGAAGAAGAAGATCAGCAAGAATGACATTATGCTGGTGCCCAGTGAGGGCGAGGACAGCCGGGGCCCCCTCAATGTCATGAACGTGGTGAGCAGCCCATCCCTGGCCACCTCACCCATGTACTTTGACTACCAGACCCGCCTGCCCCTCAGCTCTCCCAGGTCTGAGGTGATGTACCTGAAGCCCGCCTCCAACAACCTGACTGTACCCCAGGGACATGTGGGCTGCCACACCAGCTTCACAGGGCAAGGGACTAACGCCAGCGAGGCTCCCCCGAGCCGGATGTCCATAATTCAGGTAGGAGACTTTTAGAATACCCTGGACCTCACTTTAGACGCTGGTTTAACTTCACCTTTTGTCTGCAGTGAAATCTGCTGTAAGGCACCACTGAAGGGACCAACACAAGTCACTAAAGAGAGGTCGACTTAATGAAAGTGGAACCAGACCACATCTGCTGGGTCTGGTTCTGCTGTCACACTGGTGTTTCCAGTGTGATTCAAAAGTAAATTCCCACTGAAACAGAGTTACGGCAGTGCAAAGGAGGTGCATGTGAGAGTGCAGGCAGGCGTTTAGTACATTTGGGGCACGCTGGGGTATTTTCCCAGAAGATCGTCAGACAGAGGTGGGCACTTCCACAGGTTTCACTTTGCTTTGGTTTGGGGTGGAGAAGGGGGAGGGTGTTTCTGAAGCAGTCATATCATCTGCAGTAACTAACAGGACGTGGGAGAAACTCTACACACTGAGGACATCTATTGCAACAGTGTATTATAGCCCTCCAATCCTGTATGTAAATATGAGCTATCTTTACAAGATGTATGTTTTTAATTTTTTTAATTTCCTTCTTTAGAATATATATATAAAAATATTTATTTTTTTTGACGCAGAACAGTATCATTGGGGCCCCATTGCCTCCTCCTCTCCCCATAAACAACCAAACCTTCTGCACTGAAAATTTTGCTTAGTCAAATAGAAAGAAAATGTATGTTCTGATTCCCTCCTACCCCCAAATGTTAACAAAACTCACATCCTGTCATAAAACAGCAAAACAACTAGTCAGACTTCCAGTAGCCTGAGTCAATATTGATGATTGCTTTATAGTGAAAGACTTACATGCTCTTTCTTCTACCAAAGCTCATTTAGAAATTACAGCTGGGCTGCATTCTGCTGCCAGTTATATACACACTGTCCTCTACTGACTTTTGTGAATGTGAGAAATGGCAGAATTTGGACCATTGGATATCGGGTGCTAATCAAAGAATGACTTAATTTTTAGCAGGTAGTTTAAAGTCCAAACTCAGAAGATGTATTCCAGAGCAGTGAACTCACAGAGTGAAGGTGAGGGCAGAATTTGGCTTCAGTTGATTTAAGTATCACTTCATGATTAATGCAGCTTAATGTTCAAATACTACAGGTATGTTCCAAAGTGATTTTTAACGTTTGGATTGAAAGCAGGCTCTGGATAATGACTATTAAATATATTTGAAATGTCATATCTGTTTTATCCTGTGGTTCTCCTAATATGCTGTTCTGAGTCATAGGGGAATGAGCTGAGTGTATCAGAAGTGACACAGACTCATTTTGTGTATGCAGCTAGTGGGAAAGAACTTGCACTGTAGACACTTGATGTACCAAAAGAAAATTCATAATACCTTTGAGTTATTATACCCTGCGGTCTGTGAACACCGAACGTTCTAGTTGCCAGCTGCATCTAATGTTTTAAACTAAATAGAAGTGGCCATTGGTAATTAGCAGGTTAAGTAACCAAAATTCCAGTAACTGATGGCCATAAATTGAATATTTATAACTGGGGGGGGGGGGGGGGAAAAAAAAGGGGGTGTCTGTATAAGGTCACTGTGAACTAATCCTCAACCCACTATTGAGTTGTGTCACAGAAACAATTTCATTTTATGCCTATCATGAATTTGTGTTGCTATCAATTAGGTGAGCGGAGCAATACTTAAAATCTGAAATTGATTTTAACAAAAAGTGACACTTCAGGAAAGAGTTTAGGTTAGGGCACAACCGGAGATAATTTGATTTATAATTCATGCTTTAAAAAACAAATAACTTTCAATGACACTTGTTTAAGTAATGTCAACTTTTTTACTGTAAAATGGAGTTGTCAGAATGCTAAAAAAAAGAACATTTTTTCCTACTGACAAGTGTAATAGTTACTAAAAGACAGAAAATTATACTTTCCTACAACCATGTAATGTCTATATAAAGCAATTAATTCATGTATTGATGCTACTGAGTAGTAAAGATTCAATTGTAGTGTAAAATCCCTATGGAAAATATGATTCCTTTTTTTACAGTGTTCACTGTATAATATCAATCATGATTTTTTTTTCCTGAGATCTATATAAAGCTAAAAGAGGAATTTCCTCCCTTAAAAAGGTGTGTTGTGGTTTCTATAACAGTTTTCGTTATGACAACTGTGGGAAATGTTAACCGTAACTCCTCATAGCACATACTGGTATATCTAATACAGTTTTTTGCTTTCCCTGAACATCAACACAGAGTGTTTTGGATGTTTAGATGGTCCAGACAGTAGATTAAGAAACATTCATTTCCCTAGTGAACAACCTGTTCAAAGATACTTATTGATACTATATTTTGTAGTTGTATTGACAAGACAAATACACAGTATGAAACAGAGTAGTTGGTTTCTGTTTAGGAAAGGTCCAGACTTAAAGTAGCTAGATGAGAAAATCTGATCCTCTTCACTATTATTTTGCATTACTAAAATACATTTTGTATTCTCCATCTCCACATCCCTGGAGTAAATTTTATATAAAATTTGCATTTAGAATGTAGATACTACTTTGTGTCTGGTCCTGTACTTCTGCCTCATGTAAAATTCAAACTTAGGGAGAAATAGTAAAGGATCAGCCCTCTCTCTGGATCTACTATACCCTTAATCACTCCAGGAAACCTCTGTCTGGAGAAGTAGATTGCACAGTTAGGAATCAAAGGTATAGCCAGTGGAAAAAAGATACAGAATCCAAACAGCTGCTTTATCATCTCCTTTCGTTAGTCAACTCAGAAAAGCAGTTTTCTTTGTTACCTCAGTGAGGGAAAGGTAAACGATTGTGTAAGTGTTCTCTAGCGAATATTCACTTTAGTTTTTCCAGATATATTACTGAGCCATGATAATCTCACACTATATAATTCATACAATGGAACTGCTTTTCTTCACTTTCATTTTCTCAGCAAGTGTTTAATGGCAGAATTCTCTAGCAGGAGCCTGTTACTAAAACTTTATGTTTATATATATACATATGTACATATTTATATATCCATGGATATATAGATACATGCTAAATATTATATTATTACTTAGTACATCCAATTGAGTCTATAAATATTTAAAATCAAATAAATAATTTCTATCTCAGTAAGATCCAAATTTTCTCACTCTTATTAGGAGTACATAACACTTTTTTTGCTTTGCAATAAGAGCTAGTAAAGTCAGTAGGCTTTATGATTCCCTTATTTCTCATGAATAGTATGCTATTCTACAGATAGCCCAATTTATATCAATGAATACCTGTGGAGTAAAGTGTTACTTAGTGACTATGGGTTTCAGACTGACCCAAAATGACCAGCAGCTGAAGAAAATATTGCCTGATATGTTTAAGAACGGTGTAATGTTACCTCTCTTTAAGTGGCTTCTCTTATACATTAGTCACACAGTTTAACAACTTGTGTGTTTACTCACTGCTTCATAGCATCCAGCTATGTGCCATGGTTGCCTGTGTTACTTACATGAATCAATGAACTTCTTCAGTACCACAAAAATTAAATAATTTAAACATGTATACATATATATATGTATAAAATTTTGGATGGATAGCCAAGGATGCAGTATACCTCCTGCTTTTTTTGACGCAAGAGACTCGCAAGTGCTTAGGGCCTCTGAAAATAGACCATTTGTGATTTGATGCACACATGAGGTTGATGTGGATGAAAAACAGTGTTTAGTAACGTACTGGGAAGTCAGAACAGCTACACTTTAGCATGTTTCTTTGCTTTTAACTTCAACAATCATATTCTAAGCATACTTTAGAAACAGTGCTTTCAAATGCAAGACAGTTAAAAATATTTAAATATAGGCCAGAGCTATACAATTCTCATTGCCAGATTCAAAATTCCATGCGACCTTTGAATCACTTATGGTCCAAACTATTCATTTTTATTGGGGACAAAAAAGAGGAAAGCAGGAGAAAATGGAAACTCTACGTGGCTGAAAGAAGATTTCTGTTCACTCTAGACCTTAAAGACTACTGGGCAAATTCTGTTCGTCTTACTCTGGTGAGTAAATCAAGCTGACCTACTCACCTGACTAAGAGAAACAGGATTTTGCTTTATTTTGAAAAGTAGACATTAGAAAAAGAAATATCATGTACAAACACACAAAAATATGTTCATGTCTCTCCTACCAAAAAGTTCTGAGTTAATCAGTTCACCTTTCCCTGGATAAACAAGTCACAATTTCTTCTTGTAGGTTTCCAATAGATAAAGGAGTGGATTGATAAAGGGAAACGAATAGTTTCTTTAAACAAATAGATTCTAGAAATAGGTTCCTCAAAGTGATGTAACAGTAGTATAGAAAACTATCTACACATGCAAGGAGTGTTGATCATCCTAGAGATTATTTATTATTATACTTGTGGTGCAACTTGGAGAGGTTTGTAAATATATCAGGAATGAGATGGGAGTGAATAAAGAAAATGGTGGTCACAGCTTTTTCTAAAAAACAGCTAAAAAAGAATGACTGTGTTGCAAGTAGCTCTCAAGCTGGCAATCGCCATAGCTGCTGTACTAGGCAGTCCTGTAGCATTTTAAGATAAAGTACAGATCATTCTTAATACTTCAGGCACCTGATGTTTATGATGTGTCAACAGATCACTGTCAAGTCCCAGTGCAGCTTCGTCGCCAGGTGTCTAGTAGTACCTAAGAAGATAGAGTCTTCAGGGGAAATAAAAAACATAAGCTATATTAGTGCTGCTCTGTCTTTAGATATACTATTCCATGCTTTACTTTGAGAAAGTTCAGCTCAGAAATTTCAAGGTTGCAAAAAGAAATCTGCAGCTGCTGCCGTATAAGGAGAAGCAGCTTTCCTCACAGAAGTTACGTTTGTTCTCAGTGGTTTAAATTCCTATCTGAAAACAGAGGTATTCATTTTTTTATTTCTATACCTCCTGCTGCAAATGAGGAATATTATTCTCCCTCACTAGAGCTAGCAGAAGTTAACATTTTGCACCAAGAGGATACTGGGGCAGTTCTACACCTTTGCAACTTTGCAGGTTCGTACTCTGTCATTCCCAAAGTTTCACGGCTGCATATTCTAGGGCCGTATCTAAGGACACTAAACTGTCATCAGATGAAACTTCAGAACTACCTGGCTAAGATGCATTATAGTAGGTTTTACAGTGTTTTACAAGGTTAGATGTTTTGCAAAATAACTCCTGTGAATGTTTGCATTGTGTAATACAGCTTGCAGTTAGTATGATTTTGTGTTACATCGTTCTGTAGCTTGAGTTTTACTTATTCAGTGAAGTCAATAATGGGGTTGGCTGTGTAAGAGTTTCAGGACAGGATCTTTTCTATATTTTTGTGAAGCATTATTTCATTTTTTGTCAAGATACACTGCATAGTACTGTGACACAAAGTACCTATATTTTAGGACCAGATCTGGCAACATACTGCTCACTATGGCATCCGCCCTGGCTGCAGAAATAGGCAGAGGAAGCAGAATTGGGCTCCTGTTTTGTATTACATGTGCTCTGGTCTTGATCTCGAGCTCCTTGACGGTATTGTTTATAGCAATATTATTTCAAAATGATCATTCCTGATATATAGGTCCACATGAGAGCTAAAGAACTTTCCAAGATGAAATGCCATAATAGAGAACAATAAACATAATGGAGAAAAAGACAGTTTAAGAGTCTGAAGTAGAATATTGATATTAGGAGAAAGAAAATGATATTGTCAGAACAGAAGTTCTTGTTAACCATTAAATTAAGAATAATAATGTCTCCGTAGAGCTTGCTGTTTTATAAAGTATAAGAGTTGAAGAAAGTGCAGTTAAAATAAGACATGAAGCAAGTCATGCAGGAGTTACTGGATCACAGCTCTCAACGGCTCTTAAAGTTGTCTGAGCTCTCCTTATTTTGGTGCTCACTCTCACTGTCTAATCTCAAATGGGAAAATCCACACAAATTTGTGATTACCAGTGCAATTTTGATGACTGATCCTTTGAAGAGTTATCTTTTAACGATAGATTTGGTCAGGTTTCTGTTACCCACGTTGATGAAAAGGCCTGTTCTTACTCATATTTCAGTCAATAGCATAATTTTGACTTTATCAATGATTTCAGTGGTTCAAGAGTAAATTGTGACTAAGAGCCTTACAGATTGCAGCTGAGAATAGTATGATTTGGACCTTTATTTTTAGATTTCAGCCTTTTGTGATGTTTCCTTACAGCTTCTTTACAAACAATTAAGGATACTGGAATTTAGAAGATTTTGTAACTATGATGTAAACTATAACATAATCAGGTGTGCAGCTGAAAGAAGAAATCAAAGACTCCTTTGAACATATTGCTGAACACATATTTTCATGTTTTCATATATTTTTGAAAGCGTGCATAATACAGCATTATTCTTAAAATTCAGCAAATATTGTTAAATGGAAAATTATCATTAGGTACATGTAAAATATCTGCAAATATCACTTGGTATTAAGAAAGCATAGATACAACCTGGATTCACTAATGAGGCAAAAATGTCATTAAAAAAATAATTTCTTCCTGAGTCACAACATTTGACTGTAAACCAGTAGGGATTTTGTTTTCAAATGAATTTTTTTTTTTGTTTCCCCCCAGCATTTTTTCTTCCTTTTTCACTACCTTCCTCCCCAGGAAACATTAACATAATATTTACACATATGTTTTTAAAGTCCCTGCTTAATTTCTCTTTCTTTCATTGTTTCTACAGAAGTTAAAATGCCTTGTCAAATTAGTTTTAGGTTTCACTATGCAAGACACTCATTCTACATATAAAAAGTGTATGTATATGGGTTGTTGTTTTCTTTCTGAAGAGAACATATAAGACACATGGCAGAGGTCTTGAGATACCTCTTCAAGACTGAGGAGTGCCTGCACGTGTAAAGAAAAGACATTTTGACACTAGTATTAGTATTTTCTGACAGGTAAGAATTTTCTGTGAAAAGAACTTAAACAATGATTTGTTGACCGGAGCAGAAACACAGCTCTGTTTTTATCTTTAAAAGTATAGAAGCCATCCTTTGATGTCAAAAGGTCAGAGTAGAGTAGTTGGGACAAATTTTTGCAGCAGATAGCCTGAGAGCTTTATACTTTCAATTGTATCTCTACTTCAGCTGTAAGAGAAGTGGTGAAATTAATGCTAAAGGGTTCAAAAATATAGGAAACAAGTGAAACTCTCAGGGGACTGCAGGCTCTTACCTAAACAGCAAAAAACAAAAAAAAAAAGAAAAAGGTACTAGGAAGAGAGTGGCAAAATTATTTTGGGGAAAAGTTCCTTGAGTTTAGGTGTTTGATTTGTTACGATTTTAAGGGAGCAACAAGGAGATTAACTAGTTGTTGCTGCTTTTGCTGATATGATGAGATGAAATGGAGTAGTGTACAGCCTGCCATAAATCTTAGCCAGGATGCGATCTAAGCCTTAGTGATATATTTGTCATGGTCTTTTTAGTGCAACCTTTGTTTTTTAGTCTGCTGTAGACATTTTTAACAGAAGAAGATTCTGGATTAATTACTGTAAATCGTATGAGAAAGAAAAAAATAGATAAATTATTAAGCATTTTAGATAAAATACTCAGTATTAAGTACTACATTCAAGAACAAGCAAGTTCATGTGAATGTCCCTGTTAATTAGGATATTAGGCAGTGCTTTAAATAACCTCTTTGAGCAGTCATATATTTTCTAACTAAATCCCAAAGGCTGTTGATACAATTCCTACTTATTAAGGTCACACAAGAAGCATCTCTTTCTTCTACTGAATTGCTTCCACTAGTCAGTCTTGTTACCTGTAAAGAAAGGATAACATAAAATCAATTCATCTCTCACTTGCTTCAGATGAGAAGATAGCTCCTTTTTTGGTGATGTGCCCTCAAAATTGAGGAGTCCCTCTACACATAAAGATATTGCTGCATGGTTTCAGCCAATTATTAGCGTTGCTTGTACAAGACAGCATAAAGATCAATTTGCATCTCACTTCCGTGCAGTGAGGGGATATCTCCTCTTTCAGCCCTCAAGACAATCAGTCCCATGCTGATCTATTTTCAATTTAGTATGCTATAAGGGATCTAGACAAGTAAAATCTCTCAAGTGAACAGTATTTTATTTTAGCCATGGACCAGCCATGGACCTTTCTACTGGCTTTGTGATGTATGTATCAGACCAGAGTTCCTCTGGTTCATAAAATACTTTTACCCGTAATAGAAAAGTTTCTAATCGCATCCTGTTCCCTGCTGGGCGGTTGCATGCTGCAGTCTCCAAGGCACGCCAAAGGAGGACTCTAAAGGAGAAAGGAAAAGCTTTGTTACAAGATACAAATGCACAATTTCAGCTGTGTGGGTGGGACCTCTGATCGATGCATTGTAAGTTCTTGCATTGATAGACATGCAAAATTAGTTTCAGGCAGTGCTTCAGACCATCTATTGATATATGTGTGACACACTTGTATTTGCCTGTACTAGTTCTAGTGACACTATGATTACTGGTATTTGCAGTCCTTGCCCTGGAACACTTCCAGGCAGTTTTATTGTATTGAAATGGCTCTTACAGTTCATTGAGCATCCAGCATAACACTGCTGAATATGATTGGCGTGTTTGCATATATTTATTCAAAAAAAATCAGGCAGTTAAACTGCATAATTATGGGAAAACGAATCATAACAATAAAAGACCATTTAAGTTAACAAGCTTTGTGATCAAAGGATAAATACAGGTTGGATAAATGAGACTCTAGATGTAACTAATCTACATAAATAGGCTTTGGTCTGATTAAAGGAAAGGAATATATTAAAATAATCTAAAGGTATTAAAAAAGCGTTTTACTTCAGTACTTTTATAACGTCTAGTTTTATTTCATCATATTTTTAATATTTCTACTCAATAAAAGTAGCTGTGTTCAGTGATAAACTACTGATATGTGTTTTTATTTCTTGATTAACAATGTTTACAGTGCAAAGAAAGTCTAAACTAACACAAGTAAACAGAAGTAATATAAGATTTCATTCTAGTTTGAATGCGTCGTGTGTCAAAAACCTTAAACATTTTCTAATGTCTTAATTTTAAAATTTTTAATGTTGCAATGTTTTTTGATTGATTTTTAATTAAAGAAAAGCATTAAAGGTAACATTTAAAGGACAATTTCTTGTTTACTGTCTTTATCAGCAGAGAGCAGCCTTTGTAGTGTTTGAAAGCTGGTGCATTAAAAATCAATTTCAAGTCTTCAAAGGTATAAACTCTTGCTTGCTTTGTAGTTATATACTGTTTTTAAAATCATTGGAAGCACACTTGACAATTGAATTAAAAACAAAAGGTAAATAATTTCTTAATCAAAATTTGAAGGATTTTAATGTATTTTTAATAATAGCTAAAGGATTTTTTAGAGAGGCGAGACATGTGAATCACAATTTGTAGCTTTTTAAATGCATAATTTGTTCCTAAAGACAGTTATATGTATTCTTTTATTAATAGAATGTTGTTTCAAACTTCTGTTGGTGTTATTCTGTTGTTTTTAATGAATGCCATGATTCAAATGGAGAACATGTCAGTCAGTTTTTACTTACTATATTTCTATTTTGTTCTTTAGATTGTTTAGCTACAACTCGGTTTAAAAAAAAGGTGAGCTGAAGTGGGCTAAACAAATTTTCATTAATTCTTAATGAAAATATTTAAATTCTATAAAATTTTAAAAGTGACAAAAAAAAAAAAGAGAAGAGTATTGATTTAATAACGCACCTCAGAATCAGCACTTGGGCTTTGTTCCTACTGGTATTGAGGAAAAGACTGCTTTTCCACAAATCTAGAAAGAGCAGGATCACGTCCTTAATGAATGCATAAATAATTTCGAGGCCTATGGAAACTAACTTATATATGTATAATTGAGTTAGTATTACGTCTTTCAAAGCATGATCCTTAAAACACTTATTCAGTGAATATTTTAATTTAGGTCAGTAGGACCACTGAATTAAACAGAACGCTTACAGGAATGTGCAGAATTCAGCCCAGAATCTGTGAGTCTGTGTTAGCTGAACTGCTCCCTGTTGCTTCTCTCCTTTGCTTTAAAAACACTGCAAAGCTGCAAAAGCTGTTCATTTCACTTAGCCTCCAACTGCATTCTCTAGTACTCTATTGAGATAGTCCTGATGTCTGAATATTTGATATTTTTGCTTTTTCACATAGACTTGCATAATTTGATATGCAGATTTGAAGATCATAAAAACAATCCTGCTTTGATGATCATGAGCAAGATTATCCAGCCACAGCTGTAAAGTACCAAGTGTGTTCTTTTCTGATCTCTTCATCATTTCAGTGGATCAAATGACAATAAGAATATAGTGGCATTTAGAGTGCTTGGGAAATAATGAATTTGAAAGCCTTTTAAAAATGGCAGCCACAAAGCCTTAGAAACTATTTAGATTTCTAGATTATATGTCAGATAATATAACTGTGTGTATGAATGCGTATGTGGAGATAGATAGAAAGAGAGCAGCATGGATTCAAAAGAACTATCTAGCTGGATAAAAGGCATTATCAATGACCAATGCACATCTAATTTTTTTGATATTGCGTATGATCTGTACATAGCTGTGCAACAGTGTTTTGGAAGATGCTGTCAATCAGCACCTTTTGCTGCAACCTAGAAAGCATCAAGTTTAAAGACAAATGCTGTTGTCATTTTTTTCCCGAGGCAAGAATATAGGTAAGGAAGGACCTCATTTTCCACTTCATGGTGGAAGTTATACATCTTGCTTAAAACTGTGTATCGCGCTATCAGACTTCAGGATTGAGAGTAATGATGAAAAGGAGGTATAAGTCATGTGACACATGAGAATAATCAGCACTCAATTGCTTCCATCAACTGTGTTAGGTATTAAAAAGCACACGATAGTTTGCATCTCATAGCTCCGAGGCAAGGAATGTATCAGTCAGCTTTGTAGCCATCGGGTGAAAAAGAGGGGAAAACAAAATGTTTTATGTTATTTCTTTCAATGCATAGTCTTAATTTTGTCTAAATCTGTAAATGTATTTTGTCTGTTTAAACCACCTGTAGCTTCTTTTCAGGCCTAGCAGGATATAGTATTGCAAGGGGCAGAAGTAACTGGATGAATTTATTTTATTATTTATTCATTGGCCATCATATATATGATCTTTCCCAACAGTATACGTCTCATTATCACAATAATGTGATGGTAATGAAATAATAATTCCTTCAAGCATGAAATAACTCATTTTAAGGACTTTCCTGTGCTCATTTGTTTCAAACAGGCTTCCAGAATTTTGAAGAAAACTTTAATTTCAGTTCATTTAAAATATATGTAGACCACACACACTCTTTTCCTCATCCCCTGATACTGGCAAAAGAACCTGAGGAACAAGTAGCTAGATTTCCAGATTTTGACCTACTTGTTATTCTACTTTACTCACATGAAAGTAAAGCAAGAGAATGCTGTTTCTATTAAGCAAATGTAAGCCTCAGGAATTTTGGTTAGTACTGGCAAAGATCTTTAGATAAAGATAAATTGCTTGCAGTCATACTGGTCTTGCTGATACCAGTATGCAGAAATAGGCATACATGTTGAATAGCCGTGGGAGGAGAAGAGTTTATTTAAAGGAAAGGTTTTGTTCTGATTTAAATTTTGAGCCATAGGTTTTCTGTAGTATTTTATAATAAAGACAATTACATAGTAATTTGGGTTAGAATGCATGCCCAGTTCCCCATCTCAAAACCCAATTTCTTACTACCTGTGGCTATTTCTATTAAAAAAGAAACATAATTACTATGAGTCTCAGCAGTCTAAGAGTAAATTTTTGCAATTACAATACCTCCCTTGGGCAGATGTGTGAAAATGGCAGATTAATTCCTGGCAGTATCTGTCTATTCCTTGCACATTCTTAAGGTTAATGGTAGCTTGGATTAACATTATATTGGTGCTGTTTGTTATGCTGTGGTTAAGGTTAAAGTAGCAATCTTATTATAAATCTTTAGAAATAGGGCTCTATACCATTACCTTGGAAAGTCTCTACACTGACGTTTGATACACAAGGTCCTAGGAGTAACATCCTAATTCTATTCCCCTGGAAAGTGAATGAGTTTGTTCTTGATCTTAGCATGTTTTAGAAGGGCATTTTGTACTTTATTACTTTATGCCTGAGAAGATTTAAATAAAAACAACCAATAAACCCAAGTTTACTCATTCTTAGGAATTTATGGTGAAGTTAATAAAGTTGCATGTGAACTGAAGGCCATATAGTAGTCCCTTAGTATTGTAATGGCTTTGGTTTTATTCCCGATGGCACAATGGTGTGTTTATTTAGAAAGAAGCACCAGTAAGTTAAGATGGCCCTGAAATTATGTAAATGAATAACTTTCCATGGAAATAATCTAATTCATCTCCTAATGAGCTTTTCTACCTGAAAACAAGTATTGAGGGCATATGGGTAGAAGAACTGCATGCAAAAGCTCCACTCCTGGAGATTACTCTCTGCAGCTAAGCACCTAACTCCATGTTGAATTCCAGTGAAGTTGGAAGTTGGTGTGGTTTCATGTGGGCTCATGATCCACCTGCAGGGAGCAGCATTAGTCTGTGTTACACATTATCCTGTTTGGATATTCAGGAAGAGCAGTATGAACAATCTTAACAAGTTTTTTTTTTCCTTTTTACATGAGTTTTTGTTTGGAATTTTTTGCGCTGTACCTGTCATATTTTCATTTCTTTCCCCATTTTGAAAGAGACTTCCCCGCACACACACTTCTTCTGAATGTTGGCTTGAGGACTTTTGTGATGTGGACATTATTTACAGAAGGTTGCATTAACTATTTTCTTTGAAAGTTCACAACTAAAAATAAATAAATAAATAAAATAAAATATATATGCATCCTTCTGTCGCCATTGCATGCATTCTCTTTGAAAAAGGTGCTCACATGCTGGGTGAGCATCCTGCTAATTATATACAAAGGCAAACCCATAATTTAATCACTGTATTCTAACTAGCCCCTCAGTCAAATATTAGCATTCATGTTCATTCTCTCTATCCCTGCTGAAACTTGCAGCAGCGTCCTACATGTTGACAAACCAACACTGGTTTGGAACAGAAAGAAGACTTTTCTTAATCCTGGAATCTTTGCAGAGAATATTTCTTATGTAGATCTTCCTTATCTTAACAGCAAAATCTGATTTCAGACTCTCGATATGGCAAGTTTTAATAAAAGGGGTAATCCAGAACTTTTTTTTTTCCCAGGCTGTTAAGAATTTGCAGGTCAAAGTCAGCCTTTAAGTACCTATGAGTTTATAGATTACCTGTGGATATCCCTAGATAAGTGGGTGTTGTGTTCAAGATGAGGTGATCCTATCAGGAAAGATAACTGTTTTGTTTGTTTGTTCTGAATCAACTTAATATAGAGTCCTGTATGCAGACACTGCAGTATGTTAACGCTGAAGTGACAGAGTCGGGGATGGTTATACAAAGCTCTACAGCTGAAAGGCCTTATTTTTTCTGTCCAAGCCTACTTGACCACTGCTACTATAGTCATGGTGTATTCGATCAAACTTTCCATTTTATGAGGTACCTCATCATAGGCACATGACTGTTGTGGCTTTAAAATATATTTAGGGACAGAACCTCTTGCTAAATTTGTGCAAGCCTAAATTATTTATCTTATGTCACAAATAATAAATCAACTCATCACCATTTTACCGTTGAAAATCTCCTTGCACAGGCATGTGAGGCTGTAAAGTTTGATGATCTACTATTCTGTCATAAATTCAGCCATTATTTTGGCAGCATATTTAGTGGTGTGTCTTTTTCTAGTGCTAAGAGGAAATAATTATGCCAAGGTATTTGTGTGAAAATAGGGATTTGTATCCTGTCACAAGCTGTTTATAGAATACGTTGTTGGGGATTTTTAACAAAATGTTGAAATAAATAGTTACATGACCGAAATAAGAAATTAGGCAGAAGGTAATAATGTAAGTTTTAACATCTGTGATTTTCTTCCTAATTCCTAAGGAATTTAAGTGAATCATTGCTTTTCTGGGGAAGGATTTTAGGAAGAGGAAGGGGATAAGGTTGCAGCTTTAAAGGAAAGGAGGTGAATTAGATTTAACTCTGTTCTTCTGATCGTCACCTAGGAAGAAAGCTTCAGAGCTCCTCTTTATGTGTGTTTTCTGTGCAGGCAGGGTGGCTTCAGAATCAAGTCCTGCTTTATCTTCATTGCTAATTTTTTTCACTCTGTAGGGAAGAAACGTAGAACCGGAGTCTTGTGCCACATACAGTGTTTGCTGCCTAGCTAATCACCTTTCCCTGTCACTGCCATTACAAATCTGTTTAAATGCCGTCCATAGAGAAGACCATATGCTGGGATAAAGGAATACTAAGTTTAAGAGTTTCTTCCCATTTTCTATCACTATTGTAATCTTCTTCCTGCTCCTTTGCAGCTTTCTTCAACATACAACATACGTATCTGTGGGAATGTAGCACACTATGTAAAGACTCGCTTATCCCATAATTGAAGTAAGCAGACTGATCCAAGGGCTATTGAAACAAATTTGAAAACATTCATTGATTTCAGCGGACCTCAGGTCTTGGCTTGTGGGAGTTTTATTGTTGCCTTTAGTGAGAGTATGGGTTGGACAGAAGAAGGTAAACATAGTGGATAGATGTTAACACAAACTTAACAGATTTAAAATATCCAGTGTCTCTGTTTCCCCTTACTAAATATTGTGAGTACAAAACAATTTGTCAGTGTTAAAAGGCCATAATTTGTTCTCTTTCTCCACCATATAGTACTGCAGTGTTTATAAGCTTTTATCTGTTCAGAAAACATTTGTGATATGTTGCTCCTAGAAACAGGAAAACAGCAGTGGTAAGAATAGGACAAATTCTACAACACTTTCTAGCTTCACTGGGAATTCCTGCTGAGTAAGAGCTTTCAGATATGTCTCAAAATTAAAAATAAAATGCCAGGAGCTCACAATTGCACTGTAGAATCTGTGTGCATGAAAGAAAGAAAGAAAAGATAAGGTTGTTTCCATACAGAAAAAACGGTTCTAAATACAAGGAGAGTAAAATGGTTTTGAATTTATAACAAATACTTTGATCATCTCCTTAAATTTCAAGGCACTTTTTTTTTTTTAAAGTTTCCCTCTAGTTTTAATGTCTTAATTTCCAGACTTCATATTTAACATGTAGATTGGAATGAAAAATAAAAAGAAAACCCTAATGCTATCAAAGATACATGGTATGATATTCTTAGAATAAGCTGGATATTGTAATAAGTGCAGATTTCATTCTAGTTAGCTAATTGTGGTTGAGTCTGTTATTCAGTAAACATAATATCTGTTAGGAATACTAAGGTAGACTCAACATGGTGGGAGCCATAGATAAAAGGTGCATTAAAGCGTTTCAAATTCAATCATTAGGTTTCATTGCACCCATCTGCTACCAGAAAATATAACTGGCAACTTGATTCATTGACCTTTAACTGTCATTTTGGACAATTTTTTTTTAAATCCATATTTTCAAGTTAGACCTAGAGAGTTAATTTGATAAGAGAATGCCCAGTACATTTTAATGCAATTATTTTTTTCTTTTTTCTTTTTTTTAAGCAAAAGGTTTTTTTAATATAATCAGGTTTAATGGTCTGTTGTATATTCTGCTAATCCAGTCAAAGTAGTTATTTAATATTGAATGTGGTTAAAAGCAACTAATGTTCAACTTCATTAAGGCTTCTATTAAATAGAAGGCTTGCTGAACTTCTACTGTTTTTTTTATGCACGAACTACTACCTCTTATTAATTATTTCCAGGGGTTTCTGTTACACTAGAATTATACTTACAAGCTTCAGTTCCACCAAGATTATACAGCACAGTACAAGGGCTAAATAAGCATTGAAATTGTGGAGTGCTTTATATTTTGTTCCTAAAATGTGTTTTATCTCTTTCCTTTTATTTTCTGGAGCAGATATTATCTTGTGCAGGTGGGGTGGAGTGCATACATCTCTTAGCAGTTCTATATGTGTGGCACACAAGTAGACTGTCTTATAAAATAACAGTGTTACTTAGAGCAAGCAGGAAACATAATGTGATAAATGAGGATCATTTAATGTTTTCTCAGCAATGGTAAACAATTATACTATTCTGTCATCTGAAATTTATGTAATGGGAAAACGTGATTACATGTGTTTCTTTACACAACAGGATACAATTCCTGAAAAATTTATGTAATATAGAGACAGATGTATGTAACCTAACCTTATAATCCCATTTCATAGCTTTCCCAAATACTGGGGAGCTCGATAAATAGGAAGCCGATTATATTGGCAGTATAAAACCAATAAAAGGAGTAGGAATTGCCTTATTGACAAGCCAGTACTGTTAATATGATCCAGTATATTAAATTGACAGGAAAACTGGAGCGATAGAATGTATCTGCAGCCTAATTGACAGGGAAGCTCTTTCAAAAGGTTCTTAATGTGGTTTTTATTGACAGAGTATCTTCAGTAAGTACATATCATTGGTGAACAGTGTAAATACATTGGATGCAACTGTACTAGCAGATTCAGGTGAAGCAGTTATTGTTCCGTTTTCCCATACTTCCATCTTTACTTTGATATAAGTTGTATCAAGCTCTCTCAAATGATCTTCACGAATGCCTCTTAAAGCACCAGTCTAACTGCACTGCTCACAGACATCTGACAAGTTGTGAATTATTTTAAATGTGTTCATCATTTTTACATGAATAGAGGCAATACAGAGCAATGCAATAATGTGTCGTGAATTTCATTATGTTTATTTATTGACGTTGTGATAGCAGAAACAGAGCTATTGTACTTTCAGCTGAAGCTCTTTATGTGGTGTGATGTTTGGCACCTCTTCCTACGTTCTGATCTTGCACCTTTTCCAAAAAGTAGTTCATCTTAAGAGCTCATATTACAATTACATTTTCCTAGTCTCATCTGACAACTTTCCACATTCTCTTCCCAGACCATGTTAATTTCATTAGATGCTTACATTTCATGTTTCTCCAGTGCAAAATAAAATGAGGCTCAGAAATCTGAAACTATTGTGAAACAAACAGCAATTGGAGTTTCATCCAGAAAATCTTCTTGATTCCCTTTTCAGTGGAAGGAAGTTTTGGGTTCAGCTTCCACACTTTTTCCTAGTCCTGTCTTTCTTAGAGAGAGAAGTCTGCATTTAAACACATATCCTGCATCTGCTCTGTCAGAGGGGTTGAAGGCTTTCGTTAAGCTGACTTCCCCACAGAAGAAGAGGCAAACTTGTTCCTGAAAGGCTTCAATCTTTTATTTCATATTAAAAAAATCTGATCAGGGTCTGGTCTTACCCCATCTTTTGAGTGTCTTTTAAGTCTACTTTTTTACCAGGGTCACTTAAAAATACATGTCTCTATAGTGACCTCTTTAGCTTCTTCAGCCTTCAGGCTTGGTGCAACCACCAATGAGGTGAGAGGAAGCTTGCCTGGGCTTTGTGACTCCTAATCCTTGCACTGTATTAAATCCCTATAATCTAGGCTGCTGTCTTCTTTTGTGCCTTGTACATTGCAGAGTAAACTCTTGTAAAATTTCAAGAAATAATCGTTTTCAGTAAGCCAGTAGTACAAACACAACTGAAATATCTGCAATACCTTAATATGAATGCTTAAGCAATAAATCAATAATAATTTTTTTTTGGTAACAAATATGATACTTGAGAAAATAGTACATGGACCAGGCATTTATATGGGGAGAATCTGCATTCCTTCACTTACAGGAAAGGATGGCAGTCTCTGTCCCCAGAGTTTCACTTTTCAGAAGTCACTGTGCGTTTGAACAGCTCAGGACCTCTTTCCCTCACAGTTTTGCTTTTCTCATTCAAGAGAAAGAGAAAACACGAGACACCAACACTCTTCAATAAAGAGTACAGCAGCCTGGTGAACGATATTGCCTTGTGGATCTGACTGTTTTTGTTGCCCTGTGTTTTTAGTGTGCTTTTGAAGAATGTTACATATGTCAGAAATTCACATAAACACACTGTAGGTCTTGTAACACCAAAATACACATTTTGCAGCAAGTGTGAAGCTTCCCAAATATGTACATGTCATATAAATTATGTCTCAAAAATATTTTCAAAATAATGAGAGTGGAGAGCACATATTAGGACAAGATTTGTTAAAGCAGCCTATTTAATTTTGTCCTTCAAACAGGTAGAATAACTTATTAGAAGTTTGTGCCCAGTTTTGGGGTTTTTTTTTTGCTATTGCTTTAATACATTTTCTTAATGAAGGAAGTCTGGTGAAATAAAAAAACTACTACTTCAGGCTAAGTATATACAGTCACTGGCAGTCTTAAAGTGAGGAGTCTAAGAAAAATTGTACTATGTTGAACACAAACTGTTCCTAACAAAATGAAGACAATTGTCTGCTCTTTCAAAACTAGATCTAGCAGAATACATTTCTTTTGTCTTGAAAAGTGATTGCCATTTATAAAAGATCTTTGTTTTATGGGGGAAGGGTGAATACTCAGAATTAAGCTTTTCAAGAAAAGACACAGGAGATGCTTGAGTTAGATATTAAGTGGCAGTCTGATAAAGGGGAGAGATGTTTCATTTCATTTTTGCATTTAATGTTTAATTAAAAAGAAGTTAGAGTCAGCAAAGACATTTTGCTTTATTATAGTTCCAGGTATGAACACCTACATAAAATGGAGTTGCACTGAATCATTTCTGAAAATGTGATACTCTGTAACTCTGAGAAAAAATTATTAATATTCTAGTTTCCTAATATTCATAAATCTGATTAATGTTTAAGTCCTTTTTTTTTTACATTTTAAAATACATCTTTTCCTAATATGACAATTATTTCTGGGCATAATTTGTCAAGAATACTTAAATATTGCATTTCTCTCTCTCCCCCCCTCTTTCTCACTCTCTCTTTCCCTGTCTTTTTCTTTGTAGTCATGTTGATTTTAAGATTTATTTTTTTTAGGAGAAAGACCTGTCAAATTGAAAACTTTTTCTTTTATTTTTCTCTAATTTTATTCAAACAGTATGGAATACACCAAAGATTGCTAGAAATCTTCAGAATTGTGGTGTAACAAAGATTTCGATTAAAAAGAAAAAAAAAGGAAAATAGCTAGGAACCTCTACTTTTTAATAGACAGCCTGCTTTTTATAGGAATTCTTGAAAGCAGAAGCATTG